>NC_085052.1:18542350-18842350 GCF_963662255.1 Cinclus cinclus | reverse complement strand
CACACAAAGGCTCGGGGAAAGCGAGCTCTCCTGCAGAGTGGGCCCTGGGCCCAGCTGTCTTTCAAGCAGTCAGAGGAGAAATTTGGTTCCTACCCAGGGCCAGATCTCTCAGAAAGCACAGCTTTGCCTAGCTACCTTCTGCTGGGTTGTGCTTTCCACTGGAATTTGCTGCCTGGAGAAACGCTTATTTATTTTCTGAAAGTTGTCAGCCTTAGTTCTGGAATGTCGGTGGCTAATCTGTGCTTTTTTAAGAATGATAAAAGACCTTAACTTCAGAATTAATTCTTGACTTTTATCTTCAGCACAACTGTATTTTGTCTCTTTTCCCTCACACACACATTGAGGCTCTGTGGGATTTATACTTCCCTGGTAAGGACAGGAATGGTTCTCATGTCTGGACAGCAGTCTCATGCCAAATAGTGCTCTGTACCTTGCCTCCCCAAACACCTGTTAAGGTGCTCTTGCTAGCATCTTTCTTCCTAACTTTCTGGCACTGTCACAGTACTCTATCAAACAGTTTTTGTGCTTCACCCCAGAAGCAGCTGCACATTCGGGATATTTCCAAGCCTAATGTCTGTGAATCAAGTTTGTTCTTTAAGCAGACAAGCCAAATCCCTGCCAAATCTTTCCCTCTCATATATAACCTTACAAGAGACACTAGCAAGCCCTTACACAGCTTGCTACAAACCTGGCTGAAGAGCTGCTTCTAGAAGAAGCCCCCTGCTTCTTTCTCTCTCATCCCCAAGTCTGTGGGCCTGGAGGGAAAAAAACCCCCACCCAACAGATTTGGGAGTTATGGATGCCAAGAAACAGATAGAGGAATATGCTTACCCCATGCCAGTGTCTGGATCTTCGCAGAAGGTATCAGTGTCAACGCAAATAGGGCCCCTAGGTGCAGCAGGCTCATGAGGATGATATTCCTCCAGACGTATCTCAGAGGGGGCTTGGGGCCCTCTTTCTCCTGGTAGGTCTCATCAAAGATATCATCCATCATGCCCCGGTCTCCTGCCAAGTCCTCATGATTGAGTAAGTCCTTCTCCACGACGGCATTTCCATTCTTGGTCACCCGGGAGGTGACTGTGCCAACAGCAGTGGTGCTGGAGGTGGAGGAGAACTCCTTGAAGAGGAGCAATGGAAATTTTCAAGAGGGAAAAAAGAGAAAACAAAACAAGAAGTTGGTGGTTATCAATTCAAGAAATAGAAACACATGCATCTAGGCTGGCATCAGTGTAAAGATTCACAGGCTGTAGTTTCTCTGGAAGGCTCCATTCTTTCAGCTGAGCCCTTGGCACAAAGAAGAGCCTGCTCTGGCCACATGGAGTCATGGCCCGAGAGGACGAGGACCTGATCTTTCTGAAGAGGAGGTGAATAGTAGGGTGCCAAAAGTAAAGAAAAATACTTGAAAGTCAGTCTCTTTTCCACCAGTGGTTTGGGAAGATAATTTGCAGACTGCAAGGATTTTTATTTTGCTTCAGTTTGATTAGTGGGTGTTTTTAGGTGGGTTTGTGGTCTGGGCTTCTGCATAAGCAGGCAACAATAAAGGAAATGAAACAAAGTAAATGAACAGAGAGGTGGGAGAGAAATTTGGTCTGAAACACAGTTTTATAATAAATCAATGGGCTGCTCCTGATATCCTACTTATTTATGTCACCCCACCAGGGATCACAGGGGAACATCAGGAAGATCCACGGGGCCATTCCTCTGGGGTGCCTCCTTATCTCCCCTGCCTCACTTTCCAAGATGGGATGTGGCAAGACCAACATGTTTGAAGTTCAGTGGATGGAGGCAGTCAGGTGAGGTACTTCTAGTTAGAACTGCAGCTACTTATCCCATGCCTGCTGCTAAGACTCTTATCCCTCTCTCATTTCCCACCCACAGGCAAACTGAAGCAAGGAAAGACAATCCTCTGATCTCTGGCCACCAGCATGCGGAGAGGAAGTTTTAAGCAGCAAAGTTGGCTCAGCTTGGCTCCTGGCTCCCTTCTGTAACTCTGACACAACATTCCCTCAGAACATGCTTGTTTGCCCTGGCTGAGTGACAGCCTGCCCGATCAGGCATGCATGACAAAAGGAGCAGGCAGGACTGACCCTAATGAGACAGGTCACTGAACCCTGAATCACCGATTTCCATCTCCATCCACACAGCCATGTGCTCGTGTGCTTGCTGGTACTCGCAGCCCTTTGTCAGCAGCAAGCCCAAGTGCCCAACACGGCTCAGCCCTGGAGGTGCCAAGCACGTGGGATGTGAGCGGTGTGTCCCACACACATCACCCCCATCCCCTGCTCCCTGGGATCCTGCCCAAGGGACACATCCCTCTGCAGCCCGCACTGCTGCCTCCACGGGGAAGGGGCACTAAAGGTCAGCCAGCAGGAACAGACAGCTGAGACTGTGGGAAGAAGCATGGTCAAGCCAGAAAAGCTCCTTTCCCAACAGAAACCTCTCCTGTATTAGCAGCAGATTCCCACTCAGGTGTACAGGATTCATAAAAGACCACCATCCTGCCATGGCCTAGTTTCCTGAGGGAGGCATTAAAATCAGGCCAGGCAGCTTACGTGGCCACCCCAACTCCTCCCTTTCCCAAGGGTTGAAACTAGAGGGTTACAGACATACCTTCCGATGGGGAGGAGCTGGCAAGGCTGACAGATTCCCCACATTTGGGAATTAAAATGATCTCTACAGAAAGAGTGCTTTTAGTTCTTCCTTGGGGAGCCGAAGGTTCGAAAGGCAAAAACTGGACACAAAGTATCCTGCTGCCTTCACTGCAGGCAGGCAAGCTGCTGAGCTTGGGACTGGCTCTTCTGGCTATAGGCTGTCTCTGCCTGCTTTCCTAATTAATGTTTTGAAGGTATGATACTCTCATCTGCTGGAGAATTTAGAAGTAATCCCCACTCCAAAAGAGCCATGAGAAATGCTTTCTAATCCAGACATTAGGCAAGGAGAAGTCCTGCCCATTCCCAAGTGTTAGATATTCTCATCTGGCATTTTGGCAGAAAGGTACAATTTTCTTTCTTGGCTGCAAGACAATCTACCAAAAAAGACCCAAGACTTGTCTATGCAGGAAAAATTCCCAGCAGTGATTGGTGGTATAATTAGATGGGTAACACACACCCCATATGGACATGCTGCTTCCAGAGTAAGAATGTGGGGTTGGAGTTGCATTTTTCTCCTCCGTGATAGCTTATGTCACTGTCAAAGTTACACAGGGGCAGAGGAGGAGGAGGAGGGAGAGCGCAAAGAAAACAGCAGGGAGGAAAAGATCTCTTCCAGAGTTGTAGTAGCCACATGAGGAATTTTACCAACATACCTATGCTGCTGGAATTACACTGATATAATCAGACTGGTCATTTCTCACACGCAAACTAACCTTGAACAAAAGGGTTATAAAGCAGCTGTGAAACAGATCCTCCGTTACAGACTTGGTGGGAGGAGCATGGGGGGAAGAGGGGGGAGAGAGGGCAGCTATTTAGGTAGAAACGGGGGAAATTAGGAAAGAAAGAGGACTTTTATCCCCTTATGACCATAGTGGCTCCTACCAGGAAAATCGGATAGAGATTGATCTGTGGTCTAGGGCTGCGTGTGGGAGGAGGCCAGCTAAATAATTTTCATTAGCTTTCCCTCATTTCTGAATGACTTTGCAGCTCTCATCTGCAGAACAGATGTGTTTCCCCACCTACACCCCCACCTCTTCAGCACTGAGCACACCATAGGTGATCCTGGCACCCAGCCAGCTTATACAACCAGCTGCAGCTCAAAGGCTCCTGCACCGGGTACCGTGTATGGGCCCCAGGGCACTGAATCTCGGGTCCAGTATATTTGAATATGCCCAGCATGACCCAGGGACAGGATTCTTTCCAGCTTCCAGGGTATGACTCAAAATACATGTCAAAATCATGAAACATAGTTTGAGCACACTGCCCTTGATATCCATTTTGGGAAGGGAGAAAAGTAAAGTTCTTTACATCACAGCATCCCTGGAAGGTCATGGCACCTGCACAAAAGGACCAAGGGAGACCCTGTGTGCTGATGACAGTAAAAGAGCAAGGCTATGATTTACATCCACTTCTAGGCATTGGCAGAGGGGGGGAAGGATGAGAAGGTGAGAGCACAAACACCAGAATCAAGCCCCTGCTTCCTCCCCTTGGGCAAAGGGTGGCTGCCAAAAGGGTCAAAAATAAAAAAGAAAATCTTTAAAAATCCAGCAGGTCCATACATCTTACTGGTGCCAGGTTGTTATTCAGACCTTCTTATGCCAAAAATGGGCAGTCTCCCTATTGTATGTTTGCTTGGCTCAAGCAGTGGAGATACAGTCATTCATTTAATCTGGGCAGCCGGCTTTCACCTTGTGTCTGTCCTAGAGACGCTTCCTGCTGCAATATTTGGCTTTAAAACACTGCAAGTGAAACCCCTTTCTTATAAAAAGAAAAATAATTAAGAATTTTTTTTTAAAAGTCCCAGTCTGAGTATTATCAAAAAACCTATGACTTCTTGGCACAAAATATTTTCTTGAATAGTCCTTCGTGCTATTCAAGCACCCAGCACGCTTCGATGCGTGTTTTCAAAATAAACCTGTATTTTTATTCTCAGTCTACCGAGGGCACAGGATCCAGGAAGACCGCCTCAAAGGCGGATGTTTCCCTTTCATCCATGGGCTCCCCATCAGGCTTGGGTGATGTCTTAAGTAACCACCGAACCCCTTCGCCCGACGGCTGCGAAGCGGTGCGGAGAGGACACGGGCACACACGTGTGAAGACTCTGTGCGTGTGCACTCACAGACACGCGTGGATCGCAAACCTTCTTCCCCAGCACAGCAGCAGCGCAGCGCTGCCGGAGCCGCGGAGATGGAGAAGGAAGGGGCGAGGGGGAGACAAAGCACCCGCACCCCGGGGCCCCGCTCACCTCCTCTTGCAGCAAGTGCGCAGGCATGGGGCCGCCCTGTCTCGGCTCCTCGGCGGCGGTACGCGGGCGCGCAGCTCAGGTCCCCGGCGCTGGCGAGAGGCTGGCTCTGGTCGGCTCCTCGCTCGGCGAGCTGTGCGGCTCGCGGAGGCGGGTGCGGAGGTATTTAAGGGGGGCTGCTCGCTCGGCGGCTGGCGGGGCCGGGCTCTGCGCGCCCCGGCCTCCCGGTGACCCCCTACCCGCGGCTGGGATGCGCGGGGTCAGCGCGGAGGGCGGCGAATCGCGGCGGGGACCCGGCTCTCGGCGTAGCCGGGGGGAGAGGCGGGGCGGAGCGGGCAGAGGGGCGGGAGGGAGGAAGGATGCTGAGGAAGAGGAGGATGACGAGGGCCAGGCTCTCTCATGATGCCTGGCTGCGTTTTTTTTTTTTTTTCTCTTTCCTTTTTTTTTCCCCCTCCCTCCCCCTCGCGAGCTGATTGGTTGCGGGAAATTTGGTGCCACCTCGGCTTGCCCTCGCCATTGGCTGCCCGCAATCTGCTGTTCGCTCCCCGCGGCGCGCACCCTGCGCTCCCTGCTCCGCGCACGGTCCCGCGCCCCGCTCCGAGCCCGCCGCGGCGCGCCGGGGCTGCTGCGGTCCCCCGAGAGCCCCGCGGTCCCCCGAGAGCCCCCTTCGCCTCCGCCATGGCTGCCCCTCAAGAAATAAGGGGCTCCCGAGGGGTGAGGGATGTCAGAGAGGCCCGCACCCCTTCCACAGCTGGATGTGGGTTGCGGCGGGGGAAAAATGGGATTCAGCATGAAACATCTGCTTTGTACTGGGGATCTGTCTGGGAAGCATTCTACACATATATGCATGTATAGAAATCGTACATTTCTGCAAAGAAAAGCACCCCACAACTTGTTTGCGGATAAGCATGATGTCTGTGTAGCTGTGCATCATGATGTGCACAGTTTAGAAACGGTTGCAACATTTTAAAAAGAATCCTGTCTGTTGTCTCCAGAAAACAGTGCTTTCAGCAGAGGATGGGAGGAAAAAGTAGATCAGTTTGCCATCAGCTATTTTCCATAACAATCTCCTCCCTAGCCAGTAATGTCAGCAATATCCAGCCTCTGTCCAAAATCCAAGCTCTGTCCACAATTCAAACTCTATCCCACAGAGACGTTCACCATTAAAAGTGAAAAACAGGGCCCTTACGAATTAAACCTTTTCGGAGGCAGAGCCCGGAGGCAGTTCTAACTCCACCGTGTGGTCACCGTGCCAGACACCCTCAGCTACTTAGCACCAAGGCTTAGGGGTACCCTAATGCCATCCCCCTCCTGTAGCTCCGTCCCCTACTCTGTAGTGTGTCCCGTGTTCAGTTTCTGTCCCCTGCTGACACATGAGTCATTTTGGGAGTGGAGCAGGAATGTAAAAAGCCAAAGTGTGCCCATATCCTCTGACATATATCCTGTTCAGAGCTCTCCCGCAGTGATGGAACTGACCACACGAGGTGCAGACCGACAATCAAGATCTTGCGGAGTCTAGCCCTGGGCTGATCCTGCTCAGACATATCGCGGCTTATTCAGGGGCAGCTGTCAAAAGTGAGTTGCATTGTAATCACTGGAAGGGAAAAGTGGCAATGAAAAATAACAGCAGCCCATTTCTTCTCCAGATTTAGAGGTGTCCAGCAAAGGGGGAAATATGTCCCTGCTTTTTCATTTCACTGTGTTAGATGAAGAGGTCTCTGAGGAGTATGTGTTTAAATTTGATATTAGGATCTTGAGTCACACCTACATTTTGAGACACAATATTTAAACAGAGAGCCCAAATCAGAAGATGTTCCTGGGTGGTAAAAGTGGACATGAGTCAGGGAGAGACTTGCAATTTTCTCTTTTAAGACTGTTCATTAAATGTTTGGTTAACAACACTGAGGATAAATTATGTTTGAATTAAAGATTCTACCTATTTTCTATGTGAGTGCCGAAAGAACTACAAACTGAGCTAAAAACTACCCTAAGGAAGCATGACTCTTGCTATTTCCAAAAGAAAACCAGAAAATAATTTTTTTTTTAAAGTAGTTGGTACTTGATGTTTTTAAAGAGGTAATGTCCAGATCATAATAACCTCAATATCATGAACCAGGGGCAGACCTGGAATTGCTACCAGTAGGTGACAGTGAGGCTTTGGGGAATTCAAGGTTTGCAGTTTTGCAGATACTCAAACCCACCAGAGCCCTTTGCCTTTCCATGGCTTTATTTCCTCAGACATGGAGTGTAACTAAGAGGCATTATGTAGGGCAGCTAGACTTTTACAACCTAAAAATTAATAAGATGTTTGGCTGCTCCCTCACAACAGGAATAAGTTTTCTGGATATTCCTCTGCCCAGTTAGTCTGGGGGGTAACCATCACTTTTTTTTTCTTTTTTTTTTTTTTTTTTTTTTTGCATAGAGGAAGAGACGGATCTTGACCATTGTTGGGGTTGTGCTCACCTGGTGGGTTTCAAGTGTTCTATGACAAGGACAGTCCTGAGAAACGCCCTGCACAACTTGGCCAGCTTCTTCAGCTGCCATTTTGATTGCCTTTGAAACAGGTTAATGTTCCTGAATGTGGCCATGAGGTTCAGGCATTGACACCTTGGTGAGGAAGTGGAGAGTGTGCAACGTGGTTTGCTTTTCCAGTGTTTGGATTGCAGCAGATCTGGCCTTGCTGTCGAAAGGCTTTTTGACCCTATGTGGGCTAGAGGCTTGGCCATGATCTGCCAGCCAGGCTCCCTCCTGTGGAGAGCTGCTGGCCATGCCAGTGGTCTGCACCCTGCACACCCCTGGCCCCAGCACCCGGTCCTGCCCATCTGAGTCCCAGCTGCAGACTTCTGTCTCAGCTGCTCAAAGGCTTGAGACAAAAGGGAGATCACTGGGCAGCCCCCATGAGAAAACAGAAATGTCTATATAAACACAGCAATACAGCTTAAATCAGGCTTTTCCCGCTCTAGTTTCTACCTCCTTAGACAGGCTTTTCCCTCATTCCAGGGAGAACATCCCAGCTGAGCCTTCAGCAGAATTACATTGTTTGTGGTGTACACCACCATGGCTTCATGAAGATTTTAGTCCTCAGGAAACTGATTCCATTTTTCAGCATCTGGTGACTGCTGCCCAGGGTCATAGTCTTTCATAAAAGAGTTGATGCAATGCCAGGGCCATGGTGCAGGGCAGCAATGAGCAGAGCCATGTCATGGGCAGCACAGACCATGAACTTCAGCACCGGATCTCTTTAGAAATACATTGTCTAATGTAAGGCTGTTCCCACCTTCCTAAGACCTCCCACAGATTCATGACTCAGCTGAGGCACTTAGTTAGTGAAAAATTCTTGTAGAATTCTTGTTGTCAGAGAGTCTCACAGTTTTTCATCAAGGCTGGGGAAAACGAGGCACAAACCAGCAGTGAGGTTTACCACAAGGCAGTATCAGTGAGCAGACACCTTAAGAGAAAGAACTGTCACATTCCTGTCCTGGGATGCACTAACCACCCTGGTTTTGCTAACACAGTGGCAGAATGCAGATAAAAGCATCAAAGCTAAGCCAAGGTTCTTTTACCATAACATGTTCCTTCCTATTCTCCCCCAAAAATAATTTTTAAAATGCTTTTCCATTTAACAGTAAGTTTTGCAAGGGGATTTCATCTGGTGTTGACATTTGGAAATTTTATTGGATCTCCTCAGTTACCCCCTCCAAAACTGTTGAAAAAGCCATGTACACAACAATACTTGCTGCAAGGGCTTTGCAAGGTTTGTTTAATGTTGTTTATTTATCTTTAACAACATTCCCTGTCTACCACTTTGCCTTCTATTTCATAGCTGGAAGTTGAAACAAGGAGAGGAGACTCAAATAATGAGGGAATAAGCTGTAAACTGGGGAAAGAAATGAACCTTATGCCAAAAATAAAGGCTTGCAAAAATTTTCCTAGGATTATTTTCTGCATCACTTGCATTAATTTCATGGAGAAATATGAAGCAATTCCAGCTTTAGAGCTTTTTCTAGAGGTAGGAGAATCATGCCATGGGTCTTTCATTCAAATTCATGGGTCTTTCACCAATGCTTTCTTTCCTCCTTGCCCTCATAAAGAATCACCCCACTCTGCAGAGCACATGAGCACTGCCATCACTCACCTCTGCTGCCAGTGGTCTCTTAGGTGTCTCTGGTTTTGACAAGTTGACTTTTGGGCACAGTTGTGTGTTGCAGAGAAATAGGGTAGGGGACCGTGGCTACAGAATGGGTTGGGACAGGACCTGACTCAGACTACAAAAGTTCAGAGTTAATGCCTGCTTGAAAGATGATGGCAGCTGCAGATCTTTTGGGGTTGTCTGTTTCATAAGTTCAGGTGCCAGGGATCAGATGCCTGCTCATGGAATCACCACCCTTGTTTGATGTTGTTTGCTCCCCATGCTTTCTTTTGGAAGCTGATGATCCCATGTTATACTTTCACACACTCCTCCTCGTCCGGGAGAGGTAGTAAGTGGCTTTCATATTTGAAATGGAAAGCTAAGAATTGTTTAGTCACCTGGCTCCAGACACAGTGACTTGAGGAGCCTGGTATAATAGTATTCACTGAAAGTGCTATTTATGTTTACAAGAACTGGCAGCATCCTGGTCATCTGCTTGCTTTCTCTCATGTTCCCCCCACGACACACACACCCCCCTTAAAACATCATCCATTGCTCTATAAATTCAATGGTTCCCACAAATTCCTGAAGATCCCCTGCTCCATCTTCATTCTTCAAGCATGGCTAAGCTCAGTATGCATTACCTGGGCTCCTCAGCTGGGAGCACCCAGAGGAGTAGCAATGGCCAATACCCCAACTGCCTTTGGAAGGGCAAGGGCTGGAAGAAGCTGATGCTTACCTTGCCACCCTGCTGCTGCTGAGTGGGAAATGTGGGATTAAAGGCATTCAATAAAGTAGCTGAAATTACTTGTGTCTTATTGCCAGGGTTAGAAGGGAATGCAAATGTAACTGGGGTGAGGGCCATGGCTCCAGGCTATGACCCGGATGGCTAAATTCCCTGTCATTGATGAGAGAATAAGTGCCAAGATAATCTTATCAGCATCAAGAATTAGGCTGGTAACATGCTGATGACTGGGATAGGGTGCTTATCTCTGCACTTTGCTCCATCCCTTTCAGTCTGACTCAATGCCAGGCACTCTCTCCACCCTCCTCCCCTCCTGTTACCCCAAACAGGCTTTGCTCCCAGTCCTCGGGCTGCCAGCAGCAAGAACCCAGCCGGTATTGTCTAAACAGGGCCATACAATGGGCAGCATTGTTGATACTGGATTTTTGCCCTCATTGAAGATGACCTCACAGCCCACCCCTTGGCCACTTCAGCCAGCCCCTCGGGACTGTCAGGCTGTCTTTTGAACTCGGGTAAATAAATTGGGAGAGGAGGGGGAGAAAGGGATGGGGACCAGAGGAACACAGCGGTCTTTGTGTTGCCACCCTCTCTTCAGCACTGGTGCTCTCTGGTGTCCTACCCACATCAGATGTGGCAGGCCAGGTGCCAAGGAGCCGCATGCCGAGCGCCCGTCCCCACCGTCCCGCCCTGCGCCCGCTGGGCAGCGGCACCTCTGCGCTTCCGCAGCCTCCCTTCCTCGGGCTGCAGCGTGCTCCGCTCATCTCAGCTGGCCTTTCTCCTCCTCCAGGCCTTCCGTGCCTTCCTTCCCACATCTGCAGCCGACATCTCCTGCCCCTCTCTTCAGGCTGCGACCGTCCCCCAAGGTACCCCATCGCCCGCTGCCAGCACCGCGGAGTGCCGAGCCGGGATCTGCAGAAGTGCCACCTCCTGGTGGCAGATCTGACCCAGCTCAGGAGGCGTGGGCAGTGCCACGGTGTCCCGTGCTCCGGGTGTCAGCCCGGCTTAGACGTAGCTAGCACATCCACAGCATCCGCTGAGTCTGCAGGTGGATCTCCACCTGTGGAAGAGAGGTGATGCTACGTGGCTGTAAGCGTGAACCCTGGGGACACATTGCCACGTAGTCATTACAGGGGGAAACTACAGCACGGGGGAATGGTGAGGGCACATTCAAGGTCAGTTTGCAGCTGCCTCTTGGGCAGAGAGCACAGTGTCCCATGCCACTGTTTATCCTGTTTGTGTGCGTGCTCTGCATCATTGCTTTCTACCCTGTCTCCTTGCTGCAACAGCAGCCTGATCATTTGATGACCGCCCCAACATTTAGGAGAACGAAAATACTTTATCAAAGTTAAAAATAACCTGAGGTCTAAAGATTTGAGAGACATCTCCCTTACATGCTTGCTGGCTGAATCTCAGATATTCATTTTTATCCTGGAGATGTTTCTGATAGACTCCTGTTAGGGGAAGCAGGCATACCTTGATGGGGAGACACTGGTGGGGCTGCCCTGAGAATGCATACATGCTGCTGGGATAAGAAGCAGGAAGGACAAAGGAGAAACTTGCTGGACCCTCAACTCAATCATCCTTTCTCTAGGCTTATCAATGGCACACAGATGAAAACCTCAAAGGTGGGATGTGCCTCTCCCTGCCTGCTGCTTCTGACTTCATTGACATCCATACCTCAGTTGCTTTTAAAATGAATGTTTTCTTTCCTCTTGCACAACAGGACTAGAGCAGAGAGCTCTGTGCTACGCCAGAAGCTAGTATTGCTTTTCCTCTTTTTGCCCTTTGCTTATCTCAGTGAAGACCTATATATTGTCAGCAGCATTTTATTGGTTTGGGGATTTTTTTTTTATTATTAATTTTTTTTTTACCTACAGGGATGGTGCTCATGTCTTTGTCTGAGTCCATTCACAACTGAAAATCCTTCAGGATTCCCCCCTGAGCAGAGTGTCTCCCCACCATGGTGTATGGGCTGCAGCAGTATGCATGGCTGGCCCTGGTAAAGGACATGGCCGGTAAAGGACATTTTGAGTGCTTAAGGAGAAACATCCTAAAAGCTGTTATGTTTCTGCCCAGAAAAAAGGTCCTACAAGCTGTTAGGTTTCTGGCCAGGAATATTTTTAGGTTTCCTCACTTGCTCCCTTACCAGCCTGCCTGGTTTTGCTGCCTTTTCAGGTCTTTAAAGAACTTGTCCACCCTGTCTCCTCTAAAGAATGGAGCTGAAAATACTCTTGCCTTTCCATGTCTACCTTCTCACTTAAAGTAAAGGGCTGCAGACTTCTGGGTTCCTGTTAATTTTGGTGGGTAAAAATGTCCCATGTTAACCTGGTGCTTGTATTTGGAGTGTTAATAGAGGGAAAGTTCTGTTGCAAGTGTAAAAGAAATCCTGAGCAAGTAACACTGAGGGGACCCTGCAACCAGGTAGCATCTGCTCTTAGCTACTTCTGTTATCTTTTTAAAGCATCCTCATTTTGTCTCTAAAGTCTTGTGATGGTACTAATGCAGCAGTCTCATTCAAAATGTCAGTCTACAAAGTTTTTCTTACAAAGTCTGGTCCTCATTGTACTGGAGAGGTGAGCAGATGACTGACCACCACACGTATTCACACATTCACACAGCAGGCACTTGGTGTGTTTTGGAAGGTGTGTGTTTTCCTTTGTCTGAACTGTGTTTGAATGGATCATGTTTGCAGAGGATTCAGGAATAAACTTCAAGAACAATTAATGTTGGCACAGAAATTACTTCAACCTTCTCTAATTGATAATGCCATGTGATTTTATTCCTGATTCTTGGAGAAAATAAAGCAAAGGTGAGGTAGCAGAATTTTATGCCTTTTGGTATAGGGTTATATGACACTATCACAACTGTTCTTATCCTCCTAATTTTACCTAGATGAAGATAGTTGTGGAAGTGTTGGGATACAGGGCTAAGAGCCTCCACTTTCTGTCTGAAGGTTGCTGGAACAACTCTGGGATCTATTGCTGCAGTACAGCTACTTTTAATATCCCTGCTGAAGAAAGACAGACCAAACTTCTTCCTTCTGTAGACTGTACTGGCCTAGGAAGAGTAGAAAATGTGTTGGAGGTCACTCTGCTTAGATTTCCAGTAAGATCTTGGCAAATGGGATACATGAAGTGAACTAAATTTACGGTATAATTCACTAGACAAGTATAAAGTTCTAGTTTGAGATGAAGAGTCAACTATCTGAACCTGCACTGGGAGAGTAACTTGGTGAGACAGCAGTTCTGCAGATAAGAGTCTGGGGGCAACAGTGGAGCACGTGTTCACAATGGCACACTACAAGCAGAGCGAAGTGTAGGTGTACAAATAGTGGCATATGATAGACACAGGGAGTGACTGTCTGGTTCTGGGTGGCACTGGAGACACCCAAGGTCTGAAGGTTTTCTTTGTTTGTCCACTATGCCATTTTGCTTTTTAAATAGCCTGCTGACTCTGTGGTGTGCCTTGGGAATAACAACTCTGAAAAAGGATTTGCATGTAAAGATTAGCAGCCCTAAAACTTGAAGAGCCTCCCTGAACAGCAAAAATATCACACAGGGAGAATCCAGGCAGAATCCTTTGCTGCCTGTCCTGCAGCAGCAAAGTTTTGGTTTCATGTGTGATTCTCAGCTGTACAGTTTTGGGGGATAAATACCTGTCAGGATGGCACCTCTCAAACCACTGCTGCAATGTCTCCCACCCAGTGGTGTCCCCACCAGATCACAGCTTCTGACATATGCTGAAAGCACCCCACAGGTACTCCAGGATCCCAGCTAACATACTGAGTCTGAAAAGCACTGGAACACAGATAGGAGCTAACTGGTATGCACACACACTGTTGCTAGAGACTGGTTTAGCCCCAACTCCTTCTTCACCTCCTCTTTCTCAATCACTCAAGTATATCCTTTAAAAACTGGCTCAATCAGATGATTGGGTGATCTCTTAATATCAATCACATGCAGCACCTAATCCCAAAACTGATGACAGACTCTGGGTGTTCAAATGGCCACCTAAGCCTTTCTCATCTTGTCTTCCTACCCATGAAATATAAATTTAATGGATTATTTGGAATTACATGGTGAGGAATGAGTAGAGAAAAATAAGTACTGTGCAGAATGGGACTGTGCAAGTTGAATGGATATAATTGCACTGCAACAAATTATTTCCATCTAAACAATGATTTGATTACAGTGAACCAGTGAACAAAAATAGAAATGTGGTGAATAATTTGCAGCTCCTGAGGAATCTGCCTCTCTGGTCTCTAGCCAGGACTTGGCCAGCACCCTCCCCCACAAAAACAGTGGAGTGAGCTCAGGATGCGCTGAGGTAAAACTAGAGCAGCTCTTTAGTGTCCAGAGGGTCCCTGCCTTGGTTTCCAAAGATGTCAGGATTCCTTCCTTTGCATTTTCTCCCTGGGGCTCACAGCAGGATCTCAGGAGGTGCCAGGCCTTCAGATGCAGGGACTCTGCTCTTCTCCTGGTGCGGCTGGATATATCCCAAACATTTCTTTCACCCCTGGGAACAGGTTATTTCCTCTTCAGCATGTGTCCTCTTAGCCATAGACGATGGGAAAAAAAACACTAAAATGTTGTTACTGGAGAAGGGGGAGAGGGATATTCCTGCAGCAGGTATCAGAGATGCCTGATGTTTTGTCCTGGATGACCCTGATTTCAGTATCTCTCATCGCTAAAGTTTGCTCCAGGCATGACAGGAACAGGCAGGGTGAGTTCCCTGTCCAGGAATGAGTTACATGACAGTTAACCAGTGCTGAGGATTTAAGTTTGAACTGCTAATCCAGTTTTATACCCCTAGCCCCACCCTTTGGACTTTCCCTAAATTATTCTGCATGGGATATCTGCATTGCTTGCTCTTGCCAGAGGCATGAGAGGTAGAAGTATTCCCAAAGTCAACGTGGAGTGATTAAACTGCAAAGAGCCCAGCAACTTTCAGCAGATGGCCGTGGTATGTCCTCCATAGCATGTCTGCCACTCATGCTGTAGCTTGTGCATGATATGCAAGGATCAGTAACCAGCCAGAAAAAGTTTTCCCAGGTGGAATAAATTGCACTCCCTTCATCCCAAACACCTGTACTGGTTCTCAGGTGGGATTGGTTGATAGCTGAGTGCTCTGCTGAGCATTTAGAAGAAGCCTGGCTGCCTTGTTCCTGGCTGTAGGATGTTGCTGTGGCTCTGTTCTGGCAAGGACAGGCTGGGTCTTGTCGAAGCTGTGCTGGCTCTGCCCGTATTATCCTTGTTAAGCGGGGTGACAGGCAGTAACTGACCGAGTACGATAAAGCACAAACCCAATGTGGTAGGAAGGTGAGTGCTGGTGGGACTGGGGTTTCCAGTGCTTGTGGCTGCCGGGGAATGTAGCTCCATGCAGAAGAGCCCCCTGAGGAGAGGGCAGTGCAGATAAGGGGGGGGGACCATGGAGGGCACAAAATGGGGAGACCAGGGAAGACACAAGATGGGGGGCCCAACCGCACGGAGGGCACAAGACGGGCATGTCCGGGGGTTCCGCTGTCCCGGGGCCCTGTGGCACCACGGCAGCGGCGGTCTGTGCGTGCGGCCACCGCCACAGCGGGGAGGCACCCGCTGGGCCGGGCGCTCAGCAGAGGCCACCGGGGAGGGAGCGGGACAGGCCCGGCGGGGCCCCGGGGACAGCGCGGGCGGAGCGCCGGTGCCACCTGGCGGCCGGGGCCGGGCGGCGCAGGCGGAGGGAGCGCGGACGGCCCGGCCCGGCCCGGCCCGGCGGGAGCTTCCTTGGAGCTGAAGAATTTCACCCCAGCTGAGAGGGGTGCATGTTGAGGTGTGCTGGACTGCCACGGCTGAGAGATTTGAACAGCGTTCTCGTGGGATTCCTCCGAAAAAGCAGGAATGATCAATGATGCGCCAAGGGAGCTTCCCCGAACAGAGCAGCCCTGTAGCCGTATGCGAAGAACTGCCCAGCAAACCTGGCAGTGGTGGTCACAATAGTGAGTTTAAGTGCTTTACTAAGCTTGTAAGCACGTAACTGGGGAGTAGGTGAAAAGCACTGAAGTATAAATAAATCTAATGAAAACAAATAGTATTTCAATGTAAGATTTGCTGTGAATAAACAGAAAGAAACCCGTAGGCATTACTTACACTTCTGAGATCAAATGCTTTAAGACGTGCTGGTACATCTAAAAGTGGGAACACCAGCAGGCACACAAGTTCTGGAGGAGGGAAACAATTCCGCAGCAGATTCCTTCTTTTACTAGTCTCCCGTTATATGAATTGTGCTATTCCATCAGAAAGCTCGATGTAGCACTGTAGTTCTGTCATGCTTGCTTCTGTTAACGAAGCTGCTGGAAGCTACCATCTCATCTTTCACATCTGATGCATCCTGCTATTTTCCCCCCCTATGTATTCACCCATGTATTAATGCAACATTCCCCAGAAACCAAGATGGATCAGTATTCTTTCTTCTCAGCACACTTATTCAGCACAAACTTGCAGCCTGCTATGTTCTCAGGGGTTTTGTACAGAGACTCTCTTGCATCTGGCAGATAGCTGGATTGGGGAAGAAATCTTTGGTCTGAGTCCTGCTTTGTCTTTGTAGGGACAGTGGCAGGTGTTTGCTTGTGGTATGCCATGGGACACAGACTGTGTGTGTCCCTCTTCTTGCTGGCTGTGATAAATCTGGCTCAAAGGAGCAGTCTGTATCCAAGCACCCTGTCACTGACAGCAGCCCAGCCTATGAGAAGTGACTCCTTGAGCCCCTTGAAGGAAGCTCCCTGATTTATGACAAGCATGGGTCATTTCTGGGAGTAAACTGTGGGTTGGTTGCCACCCAATAGCTGGCTTCATTTCACAGGAGGAAATACCTTTTGTTTTGAAGCTGGTTTTCCTCAGGCGCTTCTGGTTTTTTAGGTGTGGTTCTTACCTGGGTATTCATCACTGCCCACGGTGTGTCAAAGACAGACTTTCTCCCAGCAATGCCAGTTGGCCCAGACAGCTCCTAGGAGCATGGAGTGTGTTTGCTGCATGTGTGTGTGTGTGGTAACATGCCCACACATGGATCTGGACAGCTGCATGTATCGCAATGAAGCCTTAAGAAAGCAACACCATGCAGAGTGACAGTAAAGGTTCTTTGTAATCAAAATTTTACTTGGAGATCAAGAAAATTTAGTTCTATAGTCTAAAAAGAGGAAAAAACAACATTGTCTTGTAAAGGACATGATAACTTCATCCTACACCTGCTTCTTTCTGCTCAAGTGGAGTTGTATGTGCAGAGTCCCTATGATTTTGCAGCCAGCCAGTGTCCCCACTGAAGGCCACTGCACGGGTACGTGAATGTAAGAGAGCTCTCCAATGTATTAGGAAATATGTAAGTGTTAGTAAATATGTCTTTGTACAGATGTTTATGAAAACATATTGCTAAGTTGTACATCATGGTAACAAGTTTTTATAGGTCAATTTTAATGTGTCCTTAGCTAAAATGTCCTTCATACTCTCTTCACCTTCTCCTCCTCAGGCAGATCTACCTTGACAGGCTGGAGACGTGTAGGGCTGCTTACTGAAACAGTTCTTACATTTTGGTCTGCAGAAAGCACCTTTTTTGCTGGTTCCTCATCAAGTCTCTCATGAGGTGGTTGAATTCCTTAATCTCTCAACATAACTAGCATAGGAATGGTATTATTTAAATGTAAATAAAATCCACCTGTTCGATGCAAAAAAGAAAAAAGAGATCAGCAGAGAAGACTTCCTTTAAATGAAAAGTAATGAAAACATATGAACAGTAATATGCTGTGCTGGGAAAATTTTCAATATGTGTCATAAACAGTTTACTCAACACCAAAGTACTGTGCTTGAAAGTCTGTTTTTTTCATTTCTGATGTTTAACATTTGATTAGTGCTGTTACCACCACTTTCCCTTTCTCTATTCCTGATGCAATCCATAGAGATAACAACTATCTCTAGCTCTGTTTATGTTGCCTGGAAGTGGGAACCAAAAACTTGTGTTGATGAGAACCTGCTGAAAGTGGGTTCTTGCCAAGAGAATTAACATAGCACCCTAAGTAAGAAAACAGGAACTTAGATATAGAATTATTTATGCGTGGTTATGTCTCTTTGTTTTAGTTGCAGTGAAGAGTGACTATAGAATACTGTGTACTGCTAAACTTATATACAAGATTTCTCATTAATGAGGCATCTGTAAAACTTTAAACTTTAGCGATGATCATTAAGCTCCTGGAAGAAAATTCAAAGTATTGTTCAAAATCTGTGCCCAAACTGATTCTGTTATAGAGCTGGATACTTCTGTCTTGGTTCTCTACCAGCTCTATTCAGCACAGAAAATTGGTCTGTAACTGGTGTCTCTCTAGCTGGTGGAAACGTTCCTGCCAGGGCTGCTTCAGCAGTGGCTGGTGAGCTCTTGGAGAGCCTGTCCTCTTGGGTCTGGTGAGCAGAGTTGCCTTCAGTCCCAACAAGTATCTGCTCTTCCTTAACTGATAGGACATTTTTCCAGCCATGAAATCTAAATGCTTTATAGTTCTAATTCAATGTTTGATAGTGCTTTTTTTGGGGGGAGGGGCATGGATTTTATGAACACTTTGGTGCTCTCTTCTCTTTACACAAAGGAGTTAACTGTGAGATATTGTTTAAAGGTCTGTGTGCTTGGCACACTAAGAGAAAAACTTCTGTGGCTGTGGTACTTTGTTTTATCCTAACATGCTGAATCCCATTGTGATAGTGGTCTCTGGTTTTAGAAACAGTCTTCCCTGACTATCTCTGAAAGGTTTCATCTAGGCCTGCTGGAAAATGGATCTCAATAAAGAAGGGAGAAAGAAGAATGGAGAATAGAAAGTCTATTGAGCTGGTTTTCACAAGAATGGGAGTTTGGTGAACAAGGCCCAAGGCACTGTAAAGAAAAGAGATATAAGTGCTCACAGATGCTACCAGACATACACTCACTGTTCCTTACCAGGAAATACTGCTGTTCCACACGGGCTTACATGAAACACCACGGAGGGCAGAGCAGAGTGATCTATGAGGTCCTAAAGTCTGGATCATATTCTCCCCCAGCTGACACATCTCCCATCATTCAAGTTTACTGGCTGAAAAAGAGCTTTCTAGACCCACATAAATTGAGTCACCTCATGCTGCCTGTAAAATGTTGCATGTGTTTCTTTAATTATAGAGTGCTCTTGGTTCTGCCTTGTGTTAGGCTCTTCAGAATCAGGTGACAGAGATATGACCTGTATTCTGGGCTAGGTGGGTGACTTGGTCTTTCAATACAGGACAACACCCCTTCTTTCACCACCTGCTCTGTGCCCCAGCCACTGAGACAGCAGATCTGCACTGTACCCGAGTCCTGAAAGATGGGATGGGATGTGTGGTGGTGCTGTGTCACAGGCAGCAAGAGCTGCACTGTGGAAAAAAAAAAAAGCAAACCATATTCCCCCAAAGCAGCAGCTCCACACATAAGTCATGCTACTTGTGCATGGGCAGGGGTATCTGCCGTATGGTCCCTGGAGTGTAACTGGATGCCTGGCTCTGGCACTTGGCCTTTCACTGGGGTCTCATTCCTTAGCATTGCTGCTGCCTGGGAGCCCTGCAAATGCTTTCCATCTGTTGAACTTTATAATTCCATGCCACTGCTTTCACCTTGCTTGGGAGTAATAAAGCACAACAGGCCCTAATAATACCAAATTCAGTCAAAGGGTCCAACCCAGACCTTCAGTGACTTTCCAGCCACTAAGGCTGCCCTCTAAGTGCCCTTGTCTCACTGTTGTTCAAGCAGCTGCTTAGTGCCATGATCTTAGGTGACATGGAGGGGACATCTCTGCAGATCCCCACTGGATTGGCAACATCACCTGTATGAACATTACAGTCCAAATAAAACATCCTTACTTGGGCCTACAGGTGTAGGGTAATGCCAGAAAAATAACAGCCCTCAGTACCCATGGCGAGGCACCTCTTCTGAATGATGTATTCAGACCTGAGGAAGGACCAGGCTCAGGCTGCACATTCTTCTGCAGTCTCATCACCAAGACAAGTGTGTCTTCCCAGGATTAAACTCTAGGACCCCTCAGGGTACGGTCACAGGACTTGTGCCTGGCACAATTACTTGCTGGTGGCCAGTGGCAAGGTGGATGCCAGGCAAGACAATTCCCAGCCACTGTTATTGCCAGTTTTGCTTGTTTGTTATTTTGATGCGTTTTGTGGGTTGCTTGGTTTCTGTTTTGTTTTTTGGTGGATTTTTTGTTTGGTTGGTTGGGTTTCTTTTCAATCAGGCTTGCCTCAGGGCTGGCAGGCACTGCAGGGCTTGTGGGAATACTGCAAAGCAGGAGATTCCACCCCCTGGTTTCCAAAACAACTGCTGCATTTACTCCCGTGTTTCACCCCTGCTTTTACAACCAGGGAACCTTTTACAGAAGAGGAAGGATGCTGTTCCACCTGCCCACCTGGGCGCTGCTGTTCTGGGAACTCCTGCTCTTGGCCCTTCACTGAAAGTGGGAGCCCCCAGCCCCGAGCCCAGGCTGCTGTCCAGCCCCTCTGCCAGGGCTCTCTCACCGGGTCCCCCCTGGAACTGACCCGGGATGCAGCACCCGAGGGGGCCGGCTCTTGGCAGCCTCCTCTCCTCACGACGGCATCTCGGTCTGTCATTGCCGGTAAGAAGCAGAGGAGGCTCCTCCTGGACTTGTCGGTGTTCCCAGGGCGACTGGGATAATAGGGCTGACCGTGGTTCCTGACAACGGGTAGTGCCACCCCTCTGATCGGTGTCACCAGCTGAGCTGATATAAAGGAAACAGAGGATGCTTACTCTCTGTGGGGAGCTGCTGGTGTGCCCTCTCCTGGCTGCTGAGGCAGACGAGCTGTTTGCCATTGATTATCTCCGCTAACCTTTAGTTCCAGCCTGGGCAGGCAATCGTCACAATTCCAGTTAGAAAGTGCTTCTGCTGGCAGTGAGTAGTCATGAATTTGTCTCACCTAAACGACAGAGCTGAGAGCCACTTTAAAGTATCAGAAGTGCATGAACTGGAGACAGTGGGAAAGAAAGCTTGGGACAATCCTGTTTACAATGGCTCTCCCTCTACCTCCTCGAAAATTCAAACCATCTACAACCCCAAGTCTATGCTGGAGAATCCCTACAAGAATTTTGAAGAGGTTGGGGATCCACTGCCCTACCAGGAAGAACGGAGCAAAGCTGTGAAGGGAAAGACAAGTCCTTTCCTCAAGTGCTGCTTCTACATCTTCAGAGGCGTGCGAGGTAAATCTCTGATATCTCATTAGAAGGGACTTATTATGTCCTCAGAGCAATGGTGTGGGAGGGAAGGGAGGAAGAGAAGGGATGCAGAAAGCAGAAACCTCATAAAGTCTGTGTAGCCCAGGGACCTGTTCAACATGCAGCAGCATTACTCCAGAGATCATCTTTGGCTGACCTGAAAGGACCATCCTTGTTCTGTGTGCCTTGCTATAGCTTTGTGGTCTGTCCTGTTACCTTTACTACAAGGTAAGGGACTTAATGGTGTGCTGTGGGGACTAATGGTCATGCAGTGAATCTGCTGGCAGAGTTTAGGTGCTCTGAATCCCCAGGAGCCAACACCGTGGTGGTGAGACTACTCTTAGTATGCATTTTCTAGATAGAGTGGTACTGGCCTCTGTGCTACAGTAGCATAAGAACTGGTAGACATACCTACCAGAGAAAATCTAGCACTGTCAGGACTGAAATGTAGGGAATTACACCAATGTATCAAACAATGCTTTACTTGAAGACAGTTGACAGAAAGAAGTGCTGTTTTCCGGTTTAAAAGACAAAGCAGAATGAAATATTATGCAGCCTTATTCAGAGGCAAACAGAATCCTGGGGGCAAGATAAGTCTCCTGTCAGGATACAATATTGGGTAAGGGCATTATTTGAACAGTTTCCTATAGAAGGCATAAAATCCTATTATTTTTAAACCAGGAAAGATAAAGCAAAGAAGAAATAAATTCTTGCCAATGTGTCTTTTTTCCCCCTCTCTTGGAAGGCAAGACCCTTTCTCAGAGCCATACCCTCTAACAGTACAGAGTGGGTGAATAACAGTATAGCTTGAATTGCACGGCCCCTTTGTGATCAATACTATTGTAATTGCCATTACAGTCTAACACTACTAATTCACATGGAATTCACTGTAGAGGCTTTAGAGATTTCTCCTGGCGAAGGAACAGTGCTGAGTGGGTTTGGTAGCTAATTACAGATTACTCTTAGGCAGTGTATAATTTACCTGGTTTATTCTGAAATGCTTTCTTCTAGACATTGTTGAGGCTTAAAATGGAAAAACATATCCATACTTTAACATCAAATTTCCATTTGTGAGCTGCCAGAGTTGAATCTGCAGCATGCAAATGACAATAACTGTCAGGACACTACATTATATTCTTCTTCTAACTGTTGTAGCAGTGTGTCCTGACACTAAGGGTGGTAAATAGGGCTGTAGGAAATACCAAAGCTGGAAATCCAAAGGCTGGTGCAGACAGACCAAAGGCCTCTTTGAGCCTCACTGAAGCGGGGACATTTTCCTCAAAGAATTTGCTTCCTTCCTTTGCATGTTTACTAGGTGCTCATCATTTTTCATTGTCTCTCCATTGCCCCTTTCCTTTCTGTTTAGCCACCTTGGTGTCTCACATGGAAAATAGAAGTAGTACATATAAGTCACTTAGACAATGAGAGTTTGAGGAAATGGTTGGATTATTAAGCTTTTTTCTTGTCCTCATCAATTACTGCGCTGGGTTAGTAGTGAGTAGCTGCTGCTCCTAGTGCCACTGCTCAGGACCATTCCTTTTTAAGCAGTCCCTAAGCAATTCTGTGTCCTGGTTACTGCCTGCCTCCTGCCACCTCTGCTGTTTCATGGCCAGCCCATGGACACACTGCTTGGTGTCTGGGTGCATGGTAGTTGATGAGGGATGCCCAGCTTCCCACTGCCTTTGAAAGAGGATCTCCAGCTGTACCTGAGACTGTGAGCTAGTCACTCACCTGGGTCACAAGTCTGGTTTAAAAGCACATTCAGAAGATAACGTAGGTGTTTCCAGTAATCGTATCATGCACTTGTTACTATCAGGAAGATGAGAGTTATAAATGAATTGCATTCATAGCCTATTTTCTAGATTCTGTTATTTTTTCTTTGCTCAGCTGTGTGAGTGCTGGATGGTCATTCGAAGTGCCATAAGGAAGACTGGATATCTTCTAGCCTTGAGTCCTTGTACTCCAAATGTCATGTCCAAAATAGCTGCTTGGGGTAGGTGGTGCCAAAGGAGACACAGATGGGGACATGCTTCATGTATGGGGTGATAGATTTCCCTGGCGTGTTTCCTAAAGACACAGCTGAAAATAAACGTCAGCTGATACAGTATTACAACTACTGCATTCAATTTGAGAGGACTGGAGCAGCCTCATGGTCCTCCAGGTATCATTTTGGGCAAGTCACTGAACCAAGTTCTCAAGGATATTTGAGTGTCCTTGAATTTAGGTGTTCCTGAATATACTTCTGTTCTCAAAGTAAAGAAGTGTATTTGCTGTGCATTTGCTCCAAACATATGGATAGTAGGGGTTTCCTGCTCATGGCAGAAACCCCAAACAAACCTGTTAAAAGCTTGCAATGTAGTCATATCTAAAGAAGAAGGCAGTAATTTAAAAGTAACCTGAAGAGATGGGCAAATTTTTCCCCCATGTTTTTCTCCATTGTGAAGATTCCTGTAGATCATGATACTTTCTCCTCCACAGGAGTTAATCCAGATCGTCTCCAGGCTGTCATTTCTGTTGCTGGTCTGGGTTGTCCAGAACAGGCTACTGGTTGCCTGCCCAGAAGTGACAGCAGATGCTGCAGCAGTCACTGCAGTAGTTAATGGTGCAAAAAGCTCTCTAATCTCTTAAGATACCAAAGAGCTATCAAAATGACAAGATAAATGCACACAGACCACTAGAACACTTTTGCTTACTCCAGACAGAAAAGAAGTTTGTCATCTGCCAGAGATGACTTCAAATGTGGGGCCTTTGATCAGCTTTGATCCTGGTTTGCAGGAAGATGGTTGTTGCATCCTACTGGGGATAGGAATCAGGGCTGAGCTCTCCAGGAGCTGAAGAAAGCAGCAAGACTATGGCAGTTATTGACATGGCTTTCATCACTAGGCTTTCAATTGAAAGTTCTTATGCCTTTCAACTTCAGGAGCATTCCAGAAATCACAACAGAAAGCCATTACAAAAAGAACAAACAAATACGCTAATGGTATTAGGTGGTTCATCAAGCACAAAATATCAAGGCTTCTTTCAAAGGAAGCATTTCTCTCTTATTGACAATCCTGGTGACATTTAATGAGTTGTGTGAAGAAATAGGATCTTTAGGTGGTGCAATTGGTGTATTGGATTCAGCTAAGCTCCATTGTTGGATGTCCTGAAGATAATTTGGCTCTAAATGTTATGCTGAAAATATTGAGTTGGGTTATTTGACTGAGTTTTATGATGAACAAGAAAACTGCAAGAGTTTTTAGGTAAGCAAGAGACAAATATTTGGGGACTAAAGATTCAGTATATACTAAACAGAGTAATAATTATAAAGCTAACACCAGATGCAGTTCTGCAATAGAAGACCTCTTGGAAGGTCAGCTGTTGGCACATGGCTGACTGAGATGAAATATTATGGTTTCAAGAGCATTTGTGACAACGACAGAATTTCTGCAAAGCGTAAGCTGAAAAACAGGAAAAAAACAGGCTATAATGAACAGGAAACAGAAGAAACATAAAACTAAATATTGATTTAGCAAAATAAAAAGCCCGTGTATTTCAGTGTTGGTTAGCCACAGATCTTTTATTCATGCTGGAACGGTTCTTCTTAGGGGTATTTAGCACATTTTTATGGGTCAAGTTTTGAAATTAAAAGTGGCTTGGCCTTGAAAAGCGACAAAACTTCAACTTCCAACAGTGTTTTTTTTGGAACAGGACTACAGTTCCTCACGTGGCCCTTGAGAATGGCTCATGTATGTAAGTGAAAACTTACAGTTCCTTCTTTATACCCAACAGGTCTGTGGGGCACCACGCTGACTGAGAACACAGCTGAAAACAGGGAGCTTTACGTCAAGACCACCCTGCGAGAGCTGCTGGTCTATGTTATGTTCTTGGTGGACATTTGTCTATGTAAGTAGCTGTCATATCTCATAGGCACCATTTCTGTGTGCATAGTGAGGGGAATAATGTGAATTTTTTTTTTCTAGTCTTCCTTGCTCTCTTACATTTATTGTATGGCCACTCACAGCAGCAGGAAGCTGTCACTAACCTACAGAATTGATGCTGCACAGAGAAGTAAAATTACTGACCAATGCTAACTGATGTTGGTTAGAATTAAGAAGTATTTTCTGATTTGTATTTTCAGTTCTAGCCATTGACTCCACAGTCCTGGAGAATCTGCCTAAGGTCTTTTCTCAGTTTTACAGCAAATGCTCAACACCCAGAGAGCAGCTCTAGAAACTTCCTGGTATCAAAGACACAGTTCAGGGAGATTTTTCCCTCTGAGACTGAGATGATAAAGCAGATGGTAGCTCACCCTGTTGTTCTTGAATGTAATGTGTCCCTGTACTGAATGCTAATGCTAATATTGACTTTGTGTCAGTAGGACAATGGCTGCTTGGTTTTGCAAAGGTTCATTTGTTATCACAAGTGAGCACCTGTGGTATGGGACAGTTTAGAGGGTTATATTTCATGGGCCCTATGGCAGGAGAGATGGACAGACAATACCACCTAAGTTACTATCATGGTGGCCCAGGGAGACAGGGCTTCAGTCACTCTTCCTAAAGAACCAAGACACACACACAGACGTACGTGTTGTCACACACTGACTCATCCAGGAAGTGTAGGGGATTGTGTCTTGAATGTCAGATGCTTTATTTTCCTGGTGTCCTTTCAAGAGTAGGACATGTTCTTAGTGATCACAATGATGGATGTCTTTCTGAAGGAAGGAGCTCCCGAGTGTTGCAACAACGCATTTGTGGAAGTTAGAGCCTGCTCCTCTTGGAGTTTCTTGGTAGATGAAAACTTGCCTTTTCATTTGGGAAAATAGGATGGTCTTCGTGCCTTCATGGTTTCTCATCAGAAATTCGAAATATAGGTCATGGACTTTGTTCTGAGAAATAAAATGTCCCTTAGAAATTTTGTCTGGGAACAAAAAACTGTCAGAATGTTCAGTTGTATCCTCCAGTGGTCTTTTCTCACTACTTAACTCTTATACTTGGTCAGTCTGACAGTTTAAACTGTGGAACACAGAGCAGATAAGTTTGTAAATTCCTAAGAAAGCAAAACCCCCTAAGATTTATTCTCCTGTGCCTTGTTCAGCTTACCTGTGAAAATATAAGGTACACAGAAAGTGAATATATAAATGCATTTATATCAGGCTCCAATATTCAGGTATAAGGAAGGACCCTCCTCTTGTTCTCTTAGTGACATATGGAATGACAAGTTCCAATGCCTATTACTACACCAAAGTGATGTCTGAGCTCTTCCTGCAGACCTCTACAGATGGCCGTGTGTCCTTCCAGTCCATCAGCAGCATGGCTGACTTCTGGGTGGTGAGTACAAATCTGGTCTGCCAGGGGAACCCTGAAACTCAGCTAGACTAGGATATCCAGTCCCCTCTGAAGTACTATCTAGTGATTTCAGCAAGACATTTTGCTGCCACAGGTTTTTGCCAGCTACTAGAAATAGTTACAATAACATTTGCATGCAAAATGTTCATTGATTTAAAGTATAATTTTTCCTGTCACTATGTCCAGAATACTGGCTAGGCTAAGTTTTGTGTGTGCCCAGAAGAGTCCATTTCCCAGTAAAACAGGCAGGACAGAACAAAATAATTTTGGTGATATAAGCATGAGCTCGTTGCACAGATAGGAAGTACTGGCCTAGAGAGGCCATGAAATTTACTTCAAGTTTCCTTGTGACACAAGTGGCTTTGAATCCAAGAGTTCAATGTCTTCAAGTTGGTGTCTTAGTAACAGCCTGTGTCTGTTTTCATGGCATTTTGAGAACATCAAAATTAACCTGCCTGTAATTCATGCTTGGGCTTGTCTAATCTGTAGATTCTTTAAGAAGGAGCTGGATTAAAATTTGCAGGGACTTTTATCAAAGAGAATAAAGAAGGGGAAAAACATCTGGGGTCTAACACATTTCTGTTGAATGAGTGAAAGAATAACAAAAGCCTCAGTGAAGGCCACTGAGTTATTGCAACTACTTATCTCTGACAGCCAGAAATTATTTTTCAATTAGAGTTGCCTTCTTCTGTCATATTAAAACACTCCAGCAAACAATGATGCTATTGTTTCCCCACCCCTGTTTCCAGGACACTAGCACACACACTAGCACACACATCACTTACAACTTGTGCCACGGCAATTCCTTGAGAATTGTGCTGACTGAAGTAGAAGAGACAATGAGATTTGTAGGGCTCTTGTCTTTTAATCAGACACAGAAGATGCCACAGGCACATTACAGGCCTATGACAAACCAATGATGACCCTGATGCTCAGCATCCCTCCTCTACCACCAGCCCTGGTCTTTCCCCTCCTTAACATACATGCAATGCAAACTTCTACTATTTTCCATCTTGGGGACCGTAGAGGGGTGGGTCAGGTCTTACTACCTTACTATCCCAGACTAAGAAAATTCCTCTGATGCCTGAGCTATGGAGCTTCTCTCCTCTGCCTCCTTTGCAGTATGCACAAGGTCCCCTGCTGGACAGTCTTTACTGGACAAAGTGGTACAACAACGAGTCCCTGGCAGCACACAGCACCCACTCATACATCTATTACGAGAACCTGCTGCTGGGTGTCCCACGCATGAGACAGCTGAAGGTGAAGAACAACTCCTGTGTGGTCCATGATGACTTCAAGGAGGAAATCTTGGGCTGCTATGATGTATACTCCGAGGACAAGGAGGAAAGGGTCTCCTTTGGGCTCATCAATGGAACGGCGTAAGTTCATCAAATCCAAATTAGTCTCTTCTAGATCAAATAAGAACTGCTGAGCTGCAGGATGCTGGGGGTGAGTTTCTCACATAAGGCTGGAATTCCCCTTGCAGTCAGAGGCAGAAAATCCATTTTGTCTATCAATAAGGTCTAGTGTCTCTTTGTGGAGAAGCACAACAGAATGAGTTTTCACATTGGGAAAGCCATGAAAAATCCAGTGGGAATATAGGAAGAAAGTGTTGCCTATTTTTAAGAGAGTGAGGATAGATAAAGGCCTTTGGGGCCAGATCCATCAAATGGCAAGCTGGCATTCAGCTGGCAAGTTACTACTTACTTTCCTCTGGGATTTCAGGAGCCAGAGAAAGGGGAGTGCATCCCTTTTATCATGACAACCCGTTTCTCTATAATAATGTTAGGTAACTGCAGTTTAATAACTCTGCTCACTGCATGAATCTTGATCCATTAATGAGAAGCTATCATTCATTATGAAATATGAGTACAAGAGCATTCTAAGCAGATAGTTGTGTATGATGTGCTAGAAGGCAATAGAGTAGATCCTGAGAATAATATCCATGAAAACAAGACTGATATAGCCAACAAACCTCAGAATTTTCCCTCCTTAGTATTGCAAATAAAGTAGTGTCATTGCTGGGAAGCACTAAACCAGAAAACTAACCATAGTGGTTACCAGTATTATGTAGGTTAGATCAGGAGTAGGAATTAAGCACCAATTCTTCAATTGAAAACTGCTCTGCCCCTTGAAGATATAATTTATCCTGGGTACAAGGCCATATTCAAGCCTGGGCAGGTGAGGCCTTTGTGCCTTGTCTCTTGCAGGTGGAGGTACCACTCTGAGGAGGAACTGGGTGGTTCATCTCACTGGGGAAGACTAACCAGTTACAGTGGGGGAGGATACTACATAGACCTCAAGATGACCAGAGAAGAGAGTGCTGAAGCCCTGCAAGTCTTGAAGGAGAAACTGTGGCTGGATCGGGGAACACGAGTTGTCTTTATTGATTTCTCTGTGTATAATGCAAATATCAATCTCTTCTGTGTTCTGAGGTAAGCTGAGTCCTGACAAAAATTCTTAAGCCTCTTGCATCTTTTTCAATGCCTCAATTTGTTTCTTAAAATGCAAATATTTTAATATGGTTAATATTTTATCAGTGGGGTGGGTCTGAGTGATCTCAGTAGAAATTGTATGGATCAGTGAGAAGTCTTGGTCTTCCTGAAATAACCAGTCACACTTCTTGTCACCTTTCACCTGTTCCTATCACAGGCAGTGAAACAGCAGAGATATGGCTGCATAAACTCATACATAATCCTTCCACTCATGGTCTGGTGGATAGCTCATGCTCAAGTTTGATGCCTCTCAATATTTTCTCTAAGCCTCCATCCCTTAGTTTGAAATTGTTTCCTTGTCCCCTTCAAGGTTAGTGGTTGAGTTTCCAGCCACTGGTGGTGCCATTCCGTCCTGGCAGATCCGGACAGTGAAGCTTATACGATACGTCAGCACATGGGACTTCTTCATTGTTGCCTGTGAAATTGTATTCTGTGTCTTTATCTTCTACTATGTGGTGGAAGAGGCTTTGGAGCTCCGTATCCACAAGCTTCAGTACTTCACCAGCATCTGGAACATTCTGGATGTAGTTGTCATTCTGGTGAGGATCCTTGCCTGCTGTTTTGGGGGAGCAATGGCAGGGATGTATAAAAGACAAAATAAATGAAGGAATGTGGAAATTAATCTAGATAAGACAAGAACTGGCACATGTTTTTCTCCAATACTGAAATGGAGAGCAGAATAAATGGACACATGCTCTTGTGTCTGGAAGGGCTTCTAGGAGAAAGTTCTTTCTTAGAGATGCCCAAGAGACTGTGAAGTCAGGGCATCATTCAGCACATCAAGACTGTATTTCCATAGCCCACCCCTAGATTGCAGCTCTGAAGTGGGATTCCAATGAGTTCTGTGACATTTGAATCTGCATGGAAAGCATAGGAGCAGTGGTCACTGCAGACTATTCTTCTTCCTCGTTGCAGCTCTCCATTGTTGCTATTGGGTTTCACATCTTTCGCACCACTGAGGTGAACAGGCTGCTGGGAGAGTTGCTGAAACGCCCCAACACCTACGCAGACTTTGAATTCCTGGCATTCTGGCAGACACAGTACAACAATATGAATGCAGTCAACTTATTTTTTGCCTGGATCAAGGTATTGTAGGGGGTCTGGGAAGTGCCAGGTCTCCAGTCAGGCCTCTCCTTCTAGATAGCTTGAGGCTTGTCTCTTCCATGCCTCTGAGTAAATGAATGTAACAGCTATAGAATGGAGAATTTTCCTCAAAGTCATATGCTCTGTTTTGCAGTAAATCTGAGCAACTTTTCACCCTGCATTCTGAGGTCAGTTATTTAGAGATAACAGTCAGGGGGATGACCTCAGACACTGTGGTGTCAAGTGGTTTTAAAAAATGCTGAGTACTATGTAACTTTGCCCATCCTGCACTATTTTGGTTTTTTTGAGGATAATCTTGCAAACCATGTGTTTTTTTTTTTTGTTTTTTTTTTTTATATGGTCACCCAAGAGCTGGAAATCACTCATCTGTTGACACGGACTTTGCATTTCAACTAAAGCATCTTAGTGTGGCAGAAAGCCACCAAGGGGGTCCACATCAGCCTTAAGAGATCTGTCCTTCTAACAGTCCCTGTTTATATTTTCCTTTGACAGAGGGATCAAAGTCATATGTTTATGAACCCGGAGAAGGATGGTGGCACACCTGGGATAAATGTCCTGAAGGCTAAGCCACCGTTCCCTAGCCAACTTTCCCCTCAGTTCTTGGGTCCTGTGGTGAACCTCTTGTCCTAATAAGCATGTGCATATATGAGAGGGACTAACCTAGCTGATGGTTTGGCCTAACTTTGTCCCCATTCTTTCATCCTGCAGATATTCAAGTATATTAGCTTTAACAAAACAATGACCCAGCTCTCCTCCACGCTGGCACGTTGTGCCAAGGACATCCTGGGCTTTGCCATTATGTTCTTCATTGTCTTCTTTGCCTATGCCCAGCTGGGTTACCTTCTTTTTGGGACACAAGTGGAAAACTTCAGTACCTTTGTTAAATGCATGTAAGTGTGTAAGTTAGTAACACGTTTCCATAATTTTATCAAAATAATTTAAACTGGTTTTCACTCTTCCCCCCAATTGCAAATTTCAGTGTCAATTAGACACCTGTTGTGTATCACTGTAATAAACATGAAATGGTTAATAAGTTGCTCACAGCCTTCTGGACAAAAGAACACAATGAGAAAACTGAGGGCAGATTTCTGTTTATCTGGTGTTTATCAGTAAGGACAAGATATGGTGGATATTGCTAAGGATATCTGTTTCCATGGAAATCCCACATATATTGATCAATATATCTGAGCTGGAGGATGACCAGTGGGTGGATGAGCACACACAGAAGGGAATGGTGGTGAAGCCAGTTAAAATCCTGTCTCAGACAATCCTGCAGTCCATGGGCCTGCTCAAGTAATGTGTGATGTTAATTGAGGTATCTGCTACAGAAATGGTTTTCAGCTTCTGTTCCACAGACCTCTGGGCATCCAGGTCCTGCCTTTGAGAGGGTTTACAAGAGAAAACTGAGATAAGGAAGCTTGGGATCAATGCACTTAAGCTTTCTTCATTATAGAGGCTATGAAGTTGAAAAGGTTGAAGAGCACTGTCCAGTTCTAACATCCCTCCAGAGTCTTAAAACTCTCTTGCAAGAGATGGCTTTGTTGAGTCAAGTGCCTTTAATCAAGGAAGTTTTGTTTTGACTCCTATTTATACCAAAACACACTTTGGACAGCCTGAATTTGTGTGGAAACCATGTTTTATTTTCCACTTACTCTAACCACATCAGCTCGCTTCACCCCTGAAATACTGTGGATGCATTTAACTTGCCACTCTGGAGCAACTTAGACCTTGTTCTGTTTTGTGCCTGTGCCCATCTGGGCTGCAGGCAGGTTCAGGTTCATTTCAGAACTGTTTGCATGTGCCTTTGTGTGACCCTGTGCTCTTTCTTTTCCCCAGTTTCACCCAGTTTCGGATCATTCTTGGTGATTTTGACTACAATTCCATTGACAATGCCAACAGGGTCCTTGGGCCTATTTACTTTGTCACCTATGTGTTCTTTGTTTTCTTTGTGCTTCTGGTAAGCAACAAAGTCCTCCTTGTCCCTGTGTTGAAAGCAGTGTTTGAGAGACCCCTCCTGACAATCCCTGGGTTAGGTGCCAATGCTTAGAAAAGGAGTTTGTTACAATAGATTTGCAGGGCAAATAGACCACAGTAGGCAAGGTGTGTGTTACTACAGCTGGGGATTTGATTATTAGGGTGATTAAAGGCCAACATCTGTGAAGGTGGAGACTGAAACTGACTGACTTCCTAGGCAATGGATGCAGAGGGATACTCATAATAACCAAGGTTAAACACCCAGTGTCAGGAGTCAATATGTAACCGAAGATTTTGCAAGAGAAGATAACAAAGGTAGTATTTGATGTGGGAACAAATGTACTTTCAGCCACGGCTTTAACTGCAAAAACTTAAGAAAACATGGTGTGGCTGAAATGGGCCTTTTCTTCACCCTCTTTAATTTGCCTAAGATTTACCCAACAGGGAAGCAACTGCTTGTTTAAGTCTTGCACATCTGTACCTGTTTCTTGCTGCTTCAGCTGCTGGAGCAGGCAAGATGTATCAGGCATGTTCATCTCATTTCTTCCCCTTTTCCTAGAACATGTTTCTGGCCATCATCAATGACACCTACTCAGAAGTCAAGGAGGAGCTTTCGAGCCAGAAGGATGAGCTGCAGCTCTCTGACATCTTGAAGCAGGTGATGAATAGTAAAAGCTGTGCTACTTTCTAGCTAAATCATGAAGCATTTTTTGGAAATCCCTGACCTAAGTGGAATTTACTAGTGAGAAACAGTGGGTGCCAACTCCAGGCTCCCCTTCTTTGGGTGCACAAGAGTCACAATTCCTTTCTGGGATAAATCAAGCTCCCAGACCCTCTGGCAATGAGAATATGAGAAAGCAGATGTTGGGGGCATTCTGTTACTTGATGTAGTGTTTTTGAGGGACTTTTCTTCCCAGGATGGTCTCGAGACAAAGCTCTTTGAGTCCTTCACAAAATGTACTTTGATCAATAACATGGCAAGTCCTGCTGTGCTGAACTGAGCTGAGCCTGTTACAGTGGCACAAATCTAGCAGGTTAAATCTGGCTTTCCCATGGGTAAATTCCAGAAAAGTTCCTGGGAGGTCACAGTTCTGCTCTGGGACCAGCATTCTGCAAGGAACAGTATTTGACACATTATCTTAAACAGCTGATGTGTTGGGAAATCAGATAAAGGAAGAACTGGGATGAGAAAAGCAGAGGGTTAGCATGTCAGTGTCACTCTGAAGGTGTGATTCTAGTTTAGAGATGAAGTTCATACAACAGTGCTTTTTTTGCTTGTGGAAAACTTGAAAACTCCTGGTATTACTTAGCATATCCTCACCTGTATCACGTTGCCCACTCTGCTCTACTTTTCATTGTTCTATTTGCATGATTGTGTGTCTGTATCTTTGGTAACAGAGCTACAACCGAACACTCACGAGGCTGAAGCTGAAGAAGGAACGGATTTCTGATGTGCAGAAAGCCCTGCAGAGTGGAACAAAACAATTAGACTTTGAAGACTTCAAGAACAGCTTGAAGGAGTAAGTGAGTCAGTTTGAGGGATGCCCACTTAGTCCTTTCTCTTAGTAATACAGGTAACCTTAATTTTCTGCTTTTCAAGAGAAGGAGGGCAGTTAGCTCAGATCTGGGCAAGTTAAGACTGATAAAAAAAATAATATTTCCTCAAATGTTTAATTTCCTGTTCTAAACAGGTTTGTATAACTATCTCTTGCCCATTTGGGATGATAAGGTTTGTCACTGGCAGGAGGAAACAACACTGATTTCAAAATTGCCACTCTGTTAGAGCTTAACAGTATGATTCTATGCATTGAGCTTTCTATTCTTTTGCAGACTGGGCCATGCAGACCATGAGATCACAGAAGCTTTCTCCAGATTTGACAGAGATGGCAACCACATCCTTGATGAAGAGGAGCAACAGCAGATGAAGCATGACCTAGAGGCAAAAAGGGTAAAAAAAAAAGGGCAAGGAAAAAGATCTTCTCTTTGGTAGATATCATGCCAAAGTGGCCTCAGGAATCTTTGGGTTTATGGTATAAACTAAGCAGGTAACTAATATATAAGTTTCAGCTCTACCTGGATACAGTAGAGTGTATTGCTGCCTGTGAAGCTCTGTGTTATTGACAGTAAAGCTGACCACAGAGTTAGTATGCATATTTGCAGGAGTTTTCGTTTTCCAGGTTGCTCTGACTACAGAGATTGAAAATTTGGGGAAATCCTACGGTGACAACAACCTGGATGAGAATCTGACCTACATGGAAGCAAGGAATAACCAAACAAATAAGGCCACGTGGGTCTCCAAAGAAGAGTTCCAAGTGTATGTTCATGTCAGTAGTTTAAACACCCTGCAAATGAGGGATCCAATTTCTGCTGCTTCCTTCCCTGATGTAACTCTTTACAGTGGTGCTGAGCAGTTCCAGTAAGATCTTATCCTTTTTATCTTGCACATGTGTAAATAAGCAGGTGAGGAGATAACTGGAACTCTTCTAGTAATGTAGTTTGCTTGTTCCTGTAAAAGACTGAGTTAAGAAATTTTGCTTTCTGCATCTTGAATAACCTCTTCAGCTGTCATCTAGCCACAGGCAATATGCTGTCATGTTTCAGGTCAGAAGGTAGCCCAAATAACTGGGCCAGGGAAAGTTGATACCTTTACAGAAGGTCCTGCAGCAATAAATATCCTTGATTTACAGCCTAGTTTGCCTGTATCCTCCAGGTCCAAGAATAATGCTTGGCTATTTCCTCCATAGGAGGAGCACAGGATAAACACAACACAGAAAATTAGTATATCTTGATTCTGCTACTGAGAAACAGTGAGCAAACCACATAGGGTTGTATCAAAGGAGAGGCAGGTGCACTATTTAATAATGGAATTATACTGTGTGTGGACTGGGATCCATCCTAAGCAGAACCACTAATTACAGATAAAAACACAGTGTAGAGGAGAGTTATGTCACCAGTAGGTGTGAATCAGTGATCTGGGAGCATTCATTTCTGTTTGAGGTTTCTGGGAGAGGTCTGCAGCAAATCCCTTTGTTCATCACAAGAAAAAGCTTACAAAGGCTCTCCATGTCTCCCTCAGCCTCCTGCATCGTGTGCTGCAGCTGGAACAGTCCATAAACAGCATTGGCTCCAAGATTGATGCAGTGGTGAACAAGCTCAACGTGCCAGAAAGAAAAGAGCTGAAGAGGAAGGATCTGTTGGGAAAATCAGTGGGTGATGTTAGCAAGGTTGGTAGCCCTCCACCATGCATTTGAACCAGCTTCAGATCAGATGACCAACTCTGCTGGGAGAAAGGGCCTGGTACCATCTTTGCTTTTCCAATCTTCATTAAGACAAAAAGGCTTGGGCAGGGTCACCATTTTTTATGATCAATCCTTTTCTGTTTAAGCAAAATGACGCAAAAGCTCTTGTTTTTATGTCCCCACAGTTAACTCTAGTACCTTTAAACACACCTTCTGGCTCCTTTGAGGCCAACCTCAGCCCTGTGGCAGTGGATAAAATTTGCTTGTCTTCAGTTGCTTTCTAACTGTTCATCTTCAGACATTAAAATGATCAAACTGTCCTTTCCAGCAAGAGCAGCTCATGGCTGTCATGGACTGTGATCTGAACATATCGCTTGTGGATTATTTATCACACATGGTGGTGGAAGATTGGTCAGCTGTGTGCTTATATCACTGCAGAATTGTGGCTTTTGCCAAAGAGTGCCTGTATTGAGTCAATCAGTGTATTTTAGATCTTCAGCTTTAAAGTCAAAGGCTGCAAGGCATGTGGGAGCCATGTCACTACTTCATGGTTTTGTGGCTTCAATAATGAGAATAGCCAAACAGCACAAAGTGACCTAGCAGAGTCAGAAAGAAGCCTCCCTTTTGTAGAGTAGTCTTGTGATCCCTTCCTAACTGAAAGAGTGTTTTGGGAGTGTTTCTGTTGCTTCTCATGTGGACATGCCCAAAGTCTTCTGCAAGTGTTTGCAGATTTGCTTTGCCACAGGATTTCTGTGAATGTGTTCACATAGGATGAAAAGGGATGAATCTCTCCTTGTTTATCTAAAGCTTGAATGTGCATCCAGCAGTGTATTGCAGCAGTGTATTGGATCTTTAACAGACAGGCAGGCTTGTTCTAATTTCTGACAGAATGTGGGAAGATATTTTATTATCATGCACACCTTGCCTCTCTCCTGGAGTGTTGCTAGACTTGGTAGCTTACTGACATTGCAGGTCACACTTTCTTCTTGTTCACAGGAGGAAGAAGCCAGTCAGGAAGAGCTGCACCCCCAGAGCCTAGACCAGCTGGGGAAAGAAGATGCAGAAAGCTGGGGAATGGAACATGTACAGAGAAACAACCTGAGTGGCAACTCTTCCCAAAATGGGGTCTACTGCATCTTGCCCAAGTCAAGTGTGCTGGGGTCTCAGGTGCCCAAGAGGCTCTAGCCAGTCTGATGTGCACTTCTATAGCAGTGCTCAACAGCCCAGTGCTCCCAGTCTGGCTGCCATGGTACCAAGTCACTGTCAGTTGTTCCCCCTGTTAGGATAATCCAGACAGCTGGACACAGACACCACTGTTGCCAGGAACTCTTAATGTGAAAAATCAGAGATGCTCTTCTCCAGTGTAATCATGTGTTATGTCATAGAGCTAGAACTTCTGTCCCCCTTCACCTTCTCCCCTGCACCCACATCTCAGGAAGAGGTGAAAATTTGCACTAGGGTGACATATTAGATTTCTGTCTCTGAACAGGCTGGCACAACATTTGTTTTTCTAGCCTTCCCCAAAAAGTAGGGACCCCAGAACTCTGAACATTTGTGTCCAGAGTGACATATTGCAACTTATTCCCAACACACAATGGTCTGCAGGAGAAAGATATGATTGTCATGTAAAGAAAGCAGAATATAATCACTAGTGTGAAATGGGAAGAAGAAATGTAGTGTTTTCTATCTAGTTACAGCCAGTATTTTCTGTTGTAGTTTGTTTCCAGATTATGTTGGTAACCCTCTCTGTACCTTACATTCAGGTGTTGAAGAAAGAGATTACTAGTTCTTGACTCTGGATAACTACCATAAGAGTTGACACCAGTGTAATTGGGAAGTTTGAAATATTCTAAAATGAAAAGCAGTTGGTGCAGCCCTAAGTCTGAGTGTTTGGGAACAAACTTCTGGTTATGTGATTTCTAATATAGCTGTTGACATTAATAAATCTTTGTTATTTATTTTCACACTCCTTAAACTGCATCTCAAGGTTCTTGCACCTTGCAAATTAGCACCCCATTTATAAAGTTTGATGCTTCTTGTTTTTGCCATGGAAACAAATTTGCAGCTGTGGGTGCTGACACCATTTGCGTTGAAGAATATTATGAAAATGAGATGAGTGTCAGTTTTTTTACCACATGCAAATACTTTTTTTCCAAGATTTTTCTGTTTGCTGATGCTTCTCTTTCCTTGTAATTGGTGCAGACTATTGCTGCTATTACAGGGCCATTGTAAATATATTTCAAATACCTTAATCACTGATATTCTGCAATAGTTAACCTCAAATAGGCTCTGTAGGCTTAAAGCCAATAGAAATGTGAGCTGTACCAGACCACTTCTAACAGCTCTCATTAGTGCTATACTCTTAAGTGTGCTGTGCATAGCAGTGATAGATTTAGTGGGGGCCTTGTGCAGGGGCAGCCTGTATTGCCACCTTTTTTTAAGATGGATGTGTCACTGCATTCTGAGGAAAGCCTCTTTGGCAATGTCTGAAAACCTCAGGATGAGCCCTGTCCTCAGATGGCCCAGGTTTCAGGGCTGCCACAGCCACACAATAGTCTTGGTAAATTGAAGTAGAGCGTCATTCAACTACAAGGGCCCAGCAGGAGCTGTGAGAAGGAGTTTGTTGTCCAGCCCACAGGGAACTTATATTTCAAACTAAATTGAGCTGTGGAGGCAGGAATTGTGGGGTCTCATGACTCACTTCCCATCATCAGCTGGTCCTGCTGTTGGGGACAAGACTTATCTGTGAGATATTGACTCCCAGATCTACTGAATTCAGAATTGAGCAAAACCTCTTAGCTTCAGCTTTTCTGGCTGAAAACAGAACAATGGTGTTGCTTACTTCCTCCTCCTCCCTGCATTGAAGCTATTATCTTATTCAGAAGAAAAACAGCCTGTCAGGAAAGCTTCCTGAAATAGGTTTTCTTTTCCTTCCAAATTTTAATGAAACAGAAAATTCTTATGCTAAACTGTAATTGAACAGAGGAGCTATGTGCTCTAAAAGGGGCTCAAATAGTGCACACAGCCCTTTGTAGTCAATTCATCAGGTCTTCTGTGTGTTGAAAGGCACAGAGCAAAGTTCTTACAAATTAGTTTGTAAGACTTTATTTTAGATCCTGGCTCAAGAACAGACTACAAGTACCAAGGCATAATTGCAAAGTAAGAAAAAAAATTGCTCTTTTGAGGTCTCTGAAAGAGTATCTGCCTTTTCCATGCACTCAAATTACTGGATGAGATTCTGAGTCTGTATTACTGCACAGATATCAAAAGCTAGGGATGCTGATCTTTTAGGAATTAAGTCTGGCACTTTGAGAGAGATCCAAGCAGCAGTTGTCTGCTTCAGGTGGTTGAGCCTGTGCTAGTAGCCACTGTAAGACATGATGCTGGCTGAGGCTGATCTCCTAAACCTAGAAATAACTACTGTGAGGGTAACAGGATCCTGAAATCAGGTTCTGACAAGAAAATGAAGGCAAAACTTATTATCTGTAAAGCTTGGCTTTAGAAAGCCTCAGATTTCTTGCAAGGGGAGAGTGTTGTTTAGCTGCTCTGTTCAACAGAGGTGACTCAGAACCTCCCTTTCTGCATTGCCCAGTGTTTCTTTTCTGTTCCCCTTCTGAGCTGTGCCAGACCCCAAGACCAGCCCCACAGATAACCTCCCACTGAGGCAGGGATGCTGCAGCCCCAGCAGCACAGTGTAAGAGCCCTGCCTGTCACTACACAGCAGAAAGTAACCTTCACTCCCCTGCTCCTTTCTGCACAGGTACTCCCATAACTACGAGGGAAGGGAGGTGAAGTGCAGAGGTGTCACAGCTGAACTCAGATCCATGGGACAGTGACCAACAGCATCAGGCAACCAGTTCCCAGGCACTGAGTCTGCTCTTGAGGGCAGCAGGAGGAACAAAATGGTAATGTTCACATGTAGTGTTTGTTCATGCCTGAAACTTGGGAAGCCAGTTTTCCCCTGCAAAGGGAGAGCACCGGAGTCTCCACACTGCAGCTGGGAGAGATGTCTGCCTCTCATTCTGCCTGTCTCTGGTAAATGCAGGAGACTCTAGCCCAGCTTGCCAGCACTCTTCCTTTCTCTCTGGCAAGAACAGCCTGGCAGGTTCCTCTCCCTTGAACTTGGGGGACAGCAGTCAGCCTGCCATGCCTTAAACCAGCTCTGGCTATGAGAGATGAGACAAGATGATGAGACAAGAACTACAGTCTGTAGTGGTCTCCCAGGTCAGCTCTTTCCCCCCTTCTTGGCAGAAAGACCACTTCCCCCTGCACTGTGATTTTAGTAGTGCTAGTGCTTCTCAGTATAAAACAACTTCTGTTACTGGCATGTGCCTATGCCTGCATTAATCTTGTATTTCTTGTACATCTTCATGCCACTGTGCCTTGTCTGTTCTTTGTCTGTGCTGTCATGTATATGATGTGTCCTAGAGCAGGCAAGGAAACTACTTGTCCCCAGCATTTGCTTTTGTGCAATTGTCAATTCTGTTTTCAAACTTGTTGAGAAATAATATCAATGTACCAAATGGTAATTTCATATAGCTTTTATTTTCAAATGTGTATTGTCAGGACTCCCATCAGGAGCTGATATTACTTAGATGATACATGTCTGATGGGTAAAGTAAAGTGTTTGTTCTTCAAAACAAGGTGCATGATTGTGTTTTGTTTCAGTCTGCAGAGGGCAGCCTTCCAAACTGCTCTGTGCCAGCTTTGCCTTGAAGTGGTTAAAATCTTTGGGAAGAGGTTTGGAAAAGTATAAAGTGCTTTGAAGAGATATCAGCGGTTATCACTGTTATTTATGTTGGCACTAGCAGTGGATGTGGTCCGAGGCCCACTCTGGCAGGTGCACTCCTGATTTAGAGCCAAGGGGGAAGGAAGCAGTGTCCTAGTCATGATTTCAAAGTACAAGTGAAGCAGAGAGAGATTTGTGCAGGGAAGGGCATGCCAGTGATGTCTGAGAGCAGGCTCAGGCATCTGGCAATAAGCAGCCCCAACCAGTCGTGGCTATGACCATGGAAAGCTCCTGGTCGTACCTCTTTGCTGTGTCTCGCCAAGAACGTGATGCCATAGTCTTAACAATGAGCAAGCCTAACTTTCCACGTTTGAAAGGAACACGTATATCCCCTCATCCCCCACAAACACAGCCAAGCTTCTAGCTACCTTACCAGCCTGTTTTGGTTTACCAGTAGATGTCAGTCAGGACTACTCACAACTCCTTGCACCTACAGTCCCTTCTCTTCCGTTTTCAATGGACAGAAACAAATCTGTCATTTGTTTTACTGAGAGAAACTGAGATACAGAAACATTCTCTTGATAGTGACAGAGAAAAGACAGAAGCAGAATCCATGGCTTCCAACAGGTAATTTATAATACTACACCCTCACACTTGAGTGTTGCAAGCTTTATCTACCTCAGGCAGGTTATAATTCTCCCTACAACTTGTAAAAAGGGTTTATACAGGTTTTGCTCATTTTTTTCAGTCTTGTAAAAAGTTCCTAGTGCGTGCTATTATTAGCCTGGAGCTGCTGCTAACTGGTCAGTCTTTAGCAGAGAAGGTTGATAGCTGGAGGCTGCCCTGCCCTGGCTGTTTTACAAACACGCCCTAGCAGGAATCACTTACAAAGAAAAGAGCAACATTAAGGAACAACTATCAGTATTCAGGGTTTATCAGCAGCTAATGAAAAAGGGAGGGGAGTAGCTAACACCTGATGATCTAGCCGATTACAAGCCCAGATGATGTGCCATCCTTTTCTGGTCACAGAAACCCTAATTCCAGGTCTCCAAACATGAAAGCAAGGAACCTGGGACTGCGAGAGCAGTAGAAGTAGGAGGAATTTCAGTGAGTGCCAGGTCCAGCCCTCATTCCGGGATCAGAGGTTAAGGGATATGATAACGGGAATGTGCCGGGTTTTGGAGAGCCATGGCACAGTTCAGCGCTTCTGGCCCTGCTTATGACCCGCTGTCAGAGGTGGCAAACACCGGGCATAGCTCATTGCCAGCCAGCCACCCTGTACACATGCCAGGCACTCAGGCAGGTAATAAAAGGGTGTCAGCCCCGCGGGGTGCCGTGAGATAAAGCCTTGCCCTGGCTGAAGAGAGCGAAAGTTCAGTTGACAAAACAATGGCCGTTCAGCGATGGGTCTCCAGCCTGCATCAGCCAACTTTGCTGAGGCATGCCATAGCAACTTGCAAGGGAGCTTGTGTACATGGCAGTAACAGGGTTCTACAGCACAGGAGGTCCCGAGCAGCTCTGAATGGTGCTGTTTCCTGGAAACTGCCATCCCCAGAAGATACCAATCTTTACTCTGATGGCATACTCACATCTAGGTGCCAGAAGGTACAGCAGCCTAAGAAACAGCTACTCAGAACAACACTCAAAGCAGGAACTTTTAAGATGGCTTTGTTTGTGCTGCCTGAGAGGGGACTGGGAAGCCATCCCAAGTGATCATTTCCAACTGCTGTGAGTCCCTGTGTCGTCCCCCTTCTGCAAAGAACGTCAGAAATAATAGTGAAGGGCTAGCTCAGAGAGAAAAACTCCATCTGTGTGCACACACACCTGCAGACATATTGCCGTAAGGCTGAAAACCACCCAGGTTGTTCAGACATGTTTGGAGTTCACAAAGACAGCAGGCTTTGAAAACACATGCAAAGACTTCTGAGACAGACTAAAGGGCAGAGCTTCTTCTCAGCTTCCTACACAATTGAGAGGTGTTACAGCAACAAGCGATGGTAGACTTTCTGAATCCTTTCAGGAATACTGCCTTTTCTGCCTCAAAGAGTTTTATTCTGGTCAGGCCCAGGAGAGGCCATGCCATCAGCAGGCATTCTTTACCATAAAGAGAATAGGGTGACCTTATTGTAGAACAGAACAGGTTGTAGTTGCTTCTGTTCTCTTACCAAATAGTCATGAAGGAGACGTGCTCAAATGAACTGTTCAACATTTGAACACCAGGACCTATGTCCAGGTGCTGTGGTCAGGCTACTTGTCATGACACAGAACAAGGAACACCAGCTAGACACCTCTCATGTCTCCTCCATCCTTAGCCTGGTGACCATGGTTTGTTTATAAATGTGTCTTTTCACACGCTCTGGGAGATGACAGTGTTCAATTTCTTGTCCTGTCCCTCCTCTGTGAGTCATTAAGATTTACTCATTGCCCCTTCTCTCCCAGCTGAGTGACTGGAGAAGCTATCTCTAGATGTGCTGCTGTCCTGGTGAGAATCTAAGCTCAGTGTCTTCAACACTTGCATCTCCTGGTGTTCTACACCCAGACTCTCACTTACTCTCCATTCAGACCCACCTTGGCATTTCTGTTGTGACTCTCTACTCCCCTTGCCTCTCCTGATTACAGAGAACTACCTCCAGCGTTAGGACAGTCACTGGCCTTCAGTGGCTCCTGGGTGTCTCTGTGCTCCCTCTGCCCCATTTGTGTGCACTTATCATCTCCACTTATGCAGCCATTTCCAGTGTAGGAGAGAAAAAATTAAGTCTGGAGAGGAGCAGAGCAACACAGTCAGAAAACCTGAGATGCCCTGGCCAAGACAAACTTCAGGCAGTGGCTTTAGTGAAAGAGCCAAATACAGAGTTGAATTAGGACATAGTGGAACATAACCAGTGAGGCCAGATGGAAGGTGAATACAAAAAACTCTGGCATAAGTAACTTAGGAGTGGTTCTGCTTTTTCCTGTGGCATTACTGGGTGACTTTGTGCAACCAAGTGCCTTCTTCTCTTTGTTCTCCTCTTTGTTACTGCTTTCATCTTCAAGACAAAAATCCAAACATTTAGTCTGGCTTTCTGTTTTGGGTTATGTTGGGTAAGCAAGTATGTCACACTTGCTACCTGGTGATTCCCTGCTTTTCTTCCTCAGTTTACTTGTTTATAATTGTGATTTTCCTGCAGTCTGCATCAGAGTAGGGGACAGCTGAAATTTCTGAGCCTTTGCACTTTTTCTCTCACCTACTGTGATGCTTTGCCCTGTGTCATGGCACAGTAGCTCTCTGACAAGGTCATGTAGCATTGGTGGGCCTCTAGGAAGGCACAAAAGAAGGGAAGAGTCATGGGTGAGACAGAACTACTTTTCTATCTCTCCTTCTCCAGAATGCAAGCTGTTTGCTATAATGATATCTCACACTCTAACTGTTGTGTATGGTCCCTTGCAGGAAGAAAACTCTGCAGCTCTGGGTGTAAGCACCTATTGCAAAAAAAAAAAAAAAAAAAAAGTCTGAATGTGTTCAGGGCTGCTGCAACAAATCCTAATGGCAGCAGCTCAGGCCTTGGGAGCAGATAAAAGTTAAACAGTTTTTAGGAATATCTCATAGGGCAGCCTGGACTTTGCTCCTGAGGAAGGAGATGAAATGCCTACGTAACAATGTGTATGTCAACATTCATGTCTAGCAAGGGAACTGACCTCTGCAGAGCAGAGTTGGGACAGATAAAACACACTTTAATCCTGTTAGCCTCCTGCAGGCACTGAGGCCCTCAAAAGGGAAGCAGGAGGATGGAGTGCCCATTCCTGACTTACAAATAGCAAGAAAAACTGTACTTGAAGGAGTCCTGCACAGGAGCTTGGGTTGAGTGTGGGAGAAAATTGTACTGGGGATTTTGTGTTTAACCTTAGTGCTTGGGGTGCACTTCTTGGTCTGAAGTCCTAGGTTTTGTCCTAAAGGCTTGAGAACACTATAGGGGCAGTCATGACTGGCATCTCTCCTAGACCTCCTTGGCTAGAGAGGACATGGGAGCTTTCTTTCTCCTTAGCAGGCTCCTGAACACATTACTAACAGCCACATAGGAGCGATAAAAATCTGAGCACATTTATGATGTCATCTTTTTAACTCCTGAAGAACTTTGTGGTTTAGATGCACTAGGCATTTTATCTATGACATCTTTGGCTGATTACTTGCTTTACCAGATAATACCTGTTGGTCCTATCGGTCCTATATCAATTATTCATTTTTTCTGTCAGAATGAAGCCCATGATATCTCAGTGTAGTGCACTAGTTAAGTACTGATTTCCTTTACTCTTAGATTTGCTTGAACCCTTTCTTATCTTTAACCAATTAATGATTTAGTGCCACTATGAATTCAGATAATGGACTAAAACAAAACTTGAGAGAGTCAGATTTCTTCAAGTCTTTCAAAAGTCAACTTCCCCAAGGCAAGCAGCACTTTAACCAAGTAAGGGAGGCCAGTCAGCACTAGCTTTGACATGATGAGCAATGAGGGTGGAAAAAGCACAGTTAGTTTTTTTGTGCCTAGGGTGGTAAATTTGTAGATGTACCAGATTCAGTACATGTGTACACATCTGTACAGGGTGTGTCTTTTGGAATGGTTTACTGGAGCTTTGGGAAAAGAAGAGCCCAGGAAACATCACTCAAGCACCATGTCTGATATTGCTATCTTCTGCATTGATCTCAGAGCTGCTTTTATACAGTGAGCATTGAGATCTGCTTATTGATGTATTCGGTAGAGAAGGCAAAAGTACTAATCATCACACATTTCCTCCTGGACATATTTCCTAAGCACTCTCTTGCTAGTTCAAGTCCCTGAAATATTTAATGAGCTTTATGAAATTCAGCATTAGGTAGGATTAAAAAACACCCTGGATCTGCAGGTCAATGAAAGCAGCATGCTAAAGAAAGTAATGGAGAAACAGCCAGACTCCTCAAAGCCTCACTTTCTGCTAGATCCCTTTCCCCATGCCCAGGATGGTATCATGGTCCTTCCTGCTCTGCAACCCTGTAGTGGCAGCCAAATTAGAGGCTCGAGGCAGCAGGAGCTATAAAGCAAAAGCAAAGATCTCAAACCCGTGATAAAACCTGCATGAGATCTGAAACATGACCCAGGCTGTTCTTTCCTTGTTATCACAACACATCAGTTGGAAGCCTGTAGCATTATTTGTTTAATGTCACTCACTAAATGCACCAGGACATTGTAGCCTGGTGCCTTCTAGGGCTTTACACTGGGCTTATGCTTTTGGTGTCTTTCTGTGAAGACCACATCTTTTAATCTGCAGTAAAGCCTGACAGTTTACAGAGCAAATGCCCCTCTCAGTGGATGAGGAGCACAAAGCTGTGCTGGCACATCCACCAGTTTACAGAAGGGTGAGCAAGAGAAAAGTACAGTAACATCAGGCTTGTTGTGAATATTTGTCTTAAATAACTACACCCCTGGCCACTGTTTTCTATCTCTGTACTGGCAGAAACTTCCCTCAGCAACAGTATGAGCTAGGTCAACTGGATTAGTAACATGATACAGTTGAAAAATACTCCTAATTGGGGTGGGAGATGAAACAGACTCTCCTTGAAGATAACCTAGAAGACTGCTGCTTGAAGAATGGGCTAGAGAAAAGCCAGAGCCTCCATCCAGGTCCTGTATTTGGCAGATTTAGTTCCTCCCCATATCTGGGGTCTCTGCTTATTTCTTTGTCATTGGGATGAGCTTAGGCACAGGGGACACAGAAGGGGATTTTCCATTCCATGAATTGTGGGAGGAGCAGTAGAGTTTCCCAAAATTACCAGAATGAAGGAACCTACCTCCTTTGTCTGAGGAGCAGATGCACAACTGAGGCTGTCAAGGATAACCTGAACTTTTAATTGTGCTCTTTGAGTGAACTGTTCTCCTGCACCACTGTGCAGGCACTATGTGGAGCAGCAAGTTCATGACTCAGAAAATGCTCACCTTTGTTCCCAAGCACACAGGCTCTGTTTGTCTCACTGTTCCAGGCACATGACAAGAGAAGATTGCCTCTGCAGCTTGTTGAGGTGTAGCGGGTATGTACTATTGAAATATTTTTGGAGACAGAGATGTGCATGCTTGGTGAAACACTAGGGCAAAAGTCTTCGATGTAGGCAGATTTTCCTCGAAAGGGGAAGTTAAATAATGTAGGAAACATGAACTCAAGTCCACTTCTTACCCATAGAGTAACTGAAACTAACATTCAGCAAGCGTATGGCAAAACCTGCTCTTCTAAGAGATCTCCAGGACTATTTCAATACCCCCATAAACCCACCTGCTCACTCCTGTCAGTCCTGAAGAACAATACAGCTTCATAGGATGTGGCTGTCTTCTGCCTAATGCATCAATAGCATTGAGTATATCAATGCACCCAGAAGAGGCAGGTATTGAAAAGGGAGAGGTGAGCCTTGGGAGTTTTTATTATTGTTATTGATTGGATAGAGGTATATTTTACCCTAGCTGAGCCTTAAATTGACCTAGCAAAAGATGTAGTTAGAAAAAAAAAAGGAATGCTATACAGAGCTGCAGAGGGCAGTCGAACTGGAGGCAATTAATATGATGACTTGACAGCTTTGCCATAAATCATATTTATAAACCATAAAATTGGGCTTTTCCTGCATTACAACATCAAGGAATGTGGGGAGATAGAGCTTATTTATAAAGACAGTAGTGCTTGGGAATGGGAAGACAAGGAGAAGGTTTGACCACAAACTGAAGGAAATCCGATATTCCTGATTTCACACGATCTCCTAGCTAGGAACACATGGCAGCACAGAGAGGCAACCTGATGGACACCGGGTCACCCCAGCAGGCTGTCCTGACCCCCTCTGGGCCCACCAAGGAGCACACTGCCACGGAAGAGGTGAGATCCCAGTGGCAATGTCACCCTGGGAAGGGCTCCTAGGGCTGCCGACGGCCCCAGCTGACCCGGCCGGACTGGACCCATGCCCCGGGGGCGATGACCTTTCCAGAGGTGGGAGGGCAGCAGGGACAGCGGGCGCTGCCTCCCATTCCCCGTCTGTCCCTCCCGTGACGGGGTGCGCAGGGGCATTTCTCCGCGTTCCTCGTGTCCGACGCCCGCTGCCCCTCCTCGGGGGCTCCCAGCGAGCGAACACCGCGGCTTTGCCCCGCTGCTCTCCCCGCCCCGGGAAGGCGGGCGGGCAGCGCCGGCAGCCCGCGGCACTCCGGGGGCTGCTCCGCTCCGCTCCGCGCCGCCGCCCCGGGCCCAGCGCGGCCCTCACAGCCGGGCGCGGCACCGCCCGCGGAGCGGGGTCCATCACCGACCGCGACCGGCGGGGCTTGCGTGACACCGCCGGCACTCCCCGCCGCCGCTTTATGTAACCCGCCGCTCGGACCCGCTTATAAAACGCCGCCAAGGCAGAGCCGCCGCCACTCCGAGCGCCGCGGCAGCCGCGAGGTAACGGCGCGGGCCGGGCCGGGCCGGGGCGGGAGCGGCCGAGCAGCGCTCTTGGCGGGGCCGGGGCTGAGGGAGGAGAGCGGAGCGGAGCGTGCTCGGCGGGTCGGGTCCGGCTCAGTGGCGAAAGTGGGGCGTGGGTGGGAGACAGAGGGTCACTGCAGTGAGGTGCTGCTGCTGCTGCCCGAGCCTAACTGTATCTGCCCTCTGCTAGGCTTGTCTCGTCCTGCTGCCGTCCGTGCACACACCCGCTTACCAGTGCTAATCGGTGGCTTTACAAAAATCTTCATAGAAGGGTGTACGATGAGCTAAAGCACAGAACCTAGTCAGGACGGATACAAGAAAAATGTTCAAAAGTCTGATAAGGTCTAGTGTCGCTGTCATCCTGTTGAGGTTGTTTTTTCTTTTTTTTTTTTTTTTTTTTTTTCTCATTATCTGTTGTGCAACCTTTCAAGTGTATAAGCCATCTCTTGCTGATGTAACGAGCATATCCTGTGTTGTCTCCCATAATCAAGCCTTTCCCAGGGGTGGCTAGCTTTAGAGCTCAGTATGGGTCCAAACTAAACAACCCTTCCTTTGCCCCTTATTTTTATTTTACTTGTACAGGAAAAAACTTCTGCAACTTGTTGAGCTTTTAGTGATAGGAAGAAGCAGAGAGAAAAGGACAATTCCTGTTTCTTTAAACCTGGCTTTTGTAGGTGCAGTTTCCTAATAGGGTGAGCATTTCTCCCCGAAAGATCTACTATTGCTGTAGTGGTGGTCCTACTATTTATCACCCTCTAAGTCCTGAGAGGAATGAAGTGCAGATGGTGAGAAAGGGGTGGTTGGTGGGATACTTCTACCTTCACACAAAATTCAAGGAGCTAGCAATGGATGTGTTTGTGGACAGGTCTTTCTCCTTGCTCATTTAACCTGATGAGCATCGTGGCTCATCAGCATCACTGTAAGTTTTAGCATGTGTAGTTGTTATTTTAATCACACTGATATCTCTGAAAGAGTCCTGTGCAGCAAACAAGATGCATGTGACTGGCCTTCATTTTCAAAAACACAACCATTTTTCTTGCTCTCGTTCTTTATATGGATTCATTAATAGACTTTCTCTGCTGGCTTTGCTGGGAGGTAAGGGGGTAAGCATGTTATGACTGAAGAAAGTGAGCTTGAGTCTCTTTAAGCAGTAACAGCTTCCATTAGTAGTACTGTTGCAAAAGATGGTGACCATTGTAGGTAGGCTTGTTTTTCATGAGATGCCCTTTGAGCAAACGTCATTTATTTCAAGAACATACTTCTTGTTCTTAAAGGTTAGTTCTAAATCTGTGGGTTTCCGTGCCTTTGGGGACTACTGGATGTCTTCCGGTGCGGATGTCCATCCTTTTGGAAACTTGGCACACCAATTGGTGTGGTGTGCATGAACTTGCTCTTCCAAAACACTTTCTGGAGAAATCTTTGTTCACATGTCTCCTTCACTGTGTGTTTCTGTGTTCTTTGTCTCAACAGATGGGAACTGCTCAAAATGACAGTGACCTCAGAAATCTCCATGCAGTGGAGCTTGACCTGTGTAACAAGGACATGATATCAGACACATTTGATCACAGCATTGTTTCTGTTGGAGAAGAGGAAGGAGTGGGCAGCTTCCAACGTTCTGTTCCAACACAAGAGTCCCTCCGATCTCCTCGTGGCTCTGTTGTGAGTTTCCATAACATTCAGTACTCTGTTAAGCAGTCCAGTGGATTCCTTTGTAAACGGAAAATCGTGGAAAAGAAGATCCTTCACAATGTTAAGTAAGTGTTTGCTTAAATGAAATACTAGAGGGAAGAAATTAATCTGCTGCTGTGAACCAGTGACCTCGTGTCACCTTCCAGATCCAGCTGTGCTGGTACAGAAATTACTGCCCTCCTGCCAGTCAGCAGTTCATGTAAGCACTTCTATTTGCTTTAATGGAAAATAGCTGGGATATAGCTGAAGCAGTTTCAGTTATCAGTCTGAGCAAATTAGGACCAAACTTGTGTGAACTCTTCTGTCAGAAGATCAGAGAGTTCCCTTAAGTATGATCAAGGTGCTGTCAGAGGAAATGAGCAACAGAGAGCAGTTGTTGCTTCAAGACCCTGATGAGCAGAGAAGACACTTAATTTCTGTCTTTTGTAGATTGCTTTTTATGTCCACTTCTAATTCTGTTCTGACTGGCAGTCTGCAACAGAAAGGAAAAATGCTTACTAATTTCAGATTTAAGGTTTTTTATCTCTGAAGTTTTTCTTTCAACAGCATTTTGTTCACATCCCACATCTACTAAAATCTGCATATGGGTGGTCCTTGGAAATGTCCTTATTTGTAAACAACTCTTTCCTTTTTTTCAGTGGCATTATGAAACCAGGCTTGAATGCTATCCTGGGGCCAACAGGGAGTGGGAAATCTTCGTGAGTACCTTCTGCTCCTTTAAATGGACAGTCAGCTGTTCAAAGTGTGTTTGGGATTCTGAGGGTCAGGGGAGATGTGAGGTATCTGCATGCTTAGATCCTTGCACGCCTTTCAGAAATCTGATGATGCAGTTTGACCTCCTGCCCCTCTGTCAGCTTTGCTGAAGTTCTTGCACTGTGACTGTGTCACATCTGCTCCAGTTGGTCCTCTGTATTACTGCAGTCATCTTTGGTGGTGGTCTGAGTTAAGATGCCAGGCAGAATTGGAGTGACTGGAGCTCAGATGTAGGCTCTGTTCTGACTGATAGTGGGATGGAGTATAAGCTCCCCTGGGGCATGGAAGATGTTGCCCCCTCTGAACTGTCTGCAGCAAGACTTCCTTGAAGCTGCTAGACTCCTCTCTGACAGCAGACAGGAATATGGTGTAGTTCAGTCTGTAGGCTGGATCCTTACCCAAACTTGGCTATCACCTGCTGGTGGGGGTGCACACATGCTTGAGTTGTTTGGATGAAAGCACAGAGAAATACCATGTAGACTCTCTCCATCCAGTGCTAATGCTGTTTTCTCTCCTCTGGCAAGAGAGCTCTTTGTCGCTCTCTCTGACTTTAAGAATGTCAAACACTCGCAAATATGGCCAGGGTTCACATAGGTGTGTCTTCGTGGTTGCATTGATCTTCTTTTCTAAGGGGACTACTGGTTAATCAGGATGATTTCAAGAGCAGCACTTCATTGGGGTGGTTTACTTATCTGGCAGACAGGCTGGCCTCTGCATTGGCAGTGAGGAGAATCTAGTGATAAGTGAAAAAAAAATTACTTTCTAGAATTAATCTTAACTCTTGTCTTGTTTACACCCATATGGATTAATTTACTTGAGATCAGAGGAGTTAGTTCAGTGCTCCCCTGGTTGGAGAGCAGACTACAGCAACTCAGCAGGGTGCTTTTGTCTCTGTGCATTTAAGGTTATCTGTAAATACACAGACTAAGTTTATGTCTGTAGGGGGCTGACTGTTGTGAATTATGAGTGTCTGTACACTGCCATACTGCTGTGGCACACCGTGTGCTGGAAAATCCTGGATGTACACCAGGCTTTCTGTACAAAGAGCTAAAGCCTGCAGTGTAGGGGAAGCCCCTTTCTGTGCCCTCTGGTTTGCAGCACACTGTGAGTAACTCGGTCCTGGCTGGTGGTACTTACCCAGTCAAGGATAAAAGCAGCAGTTATTGCAAAACCTAATGCCTGGTGTTTATCTTAAGTCTCCTAGATGTGCTGGCTGCCAGAAAGGACCCAGCAGGTCTGTCTGGAGAAGTGCTTATAGATGGCATCCCGCAACCTCCAAATTTCAAGTGCATTTCAGGATATGTTGTGCAGGTGAGTAGCTGCCTTCCTGCAGGCCTGGGAGACCTTGGGATGGAAGACCACATAAGATGAGTAAACACGAATAACCAGTTTAGGTAATTTTCAGCAATCCCTACAGAGCCTAATTTGATAGCTCAGATGTTACAGTTTTTAGTTTTTATCTGGGATGGGGAAGACAGTAAGATCAAACTGTTAACTCCACCTTGTCAAGCACAGAGGTGTGTCGTCCCACAGCCACATGGATGCCCAAACTGCTGGGCAACTCCTTTGGGCTCTGCCCTGAAGTGCTAGCAAAGATTTTTAAAAAAGGGAGGAAAAAAACCATGACACCCAATATCTCTTGTTGTTAAACTCAGAAGTAGTTCTAGCTGGCAGAAGTACCTTCAAACTATCAGACAATAATTCTAGGAAATAAATAGATCCCTGCTGTTCTTCCTCTGATTCTAGCTGGCTGTGACAGAGGTTCATTCCACTTGGAGACAGGAAAAGGCAGCTGAATCTGCGGAAGTGGGTGGAGGCCTGGACCAATAATAGACCCTCAAAGCCCTGGGGAACCTGGGGAGAAGGGGATTCTTGGCAGCTGTATGAGCAGCCAAATCTGGAAACCATCCAGGGTTCTGATGCAGGCAGATGTGACACAGGCAGCTGAAAGCTGCCAGCTGGGGGGCTCCAGGAGAATCCATGGGATAAGACTGGTGCTAAATCTTGATCCTGCAGTTCAGAGATCCTAAAATCCTCAGTTGCTGATAAACTGCCAGTAAGTTTCTTGCAAGTGGTCCCAGTTTGAGACATTTGTCTCTGAAATTTCCAAAGCAACCAAACATAACCTTAAAATGATAAGCAACTTGGTGAAATATTAAATGGTCTCTCCCCCTTCCCACCCCATGTCTGACTCCTGGGATCAATAAAAATGAACTAAAAACTACAAACAACACTGAAGTCTTAAATACATAATTATAGGAACATTTTCATGCAGATAAGCATATAGGCATGCTAAATCATGTTATCCGTGCTGTGAGAGTGAAGGTGTCATGTCACTGTTGGTTATGTTTGATATTAAGCTTAAATTCACAATTTAGTGACCCAACAGTTGTATTGGTGGATCTGAGAGGGGAGAATGGGAGGCTGGGGTCAAAGACTGAGGGGCTGTGGGAAGGGAAGGGAAGGGAAGGGAAGGGAAGGGAAGGGAAGGGAAGGGAAGGGAAGGGAAGGGAAGGGAAGGGAAGGGAAGGGAAGGGAAGGGAAGGTATGAAATGCCTAAAACCATCTTTGGCAGCAAAGAAGCACATTCTTATGTTCCTCTGTTAACTCCAGTGCCAAACATGGTTGACTGGTATATCATGTGTGCTAGTGATGCACTACATCTGACATGGGCAGAGTCCTAAAGCAGGCAAGAATCTGCTGCTCTGCAGCTTAGGGGAGGTCTTCCAAAGATGGCTGATGTAACAGGCATGTTTCTCAGCAGCTACCCAGTGTTGCAGCCCTTTTCTCATATGGTAGGATACAGAATTGGTACAAATACCAAAGTGGGGGTGATGGAGACACATGGAGCTCTGAATGGACCTGATGACATTCTTATTTGGCTCATGGTTGTTGCAGGTTACTGTAAACTGCCCAGGTCTGCCTGCTGGATAGATTTGATTCTCCCTCAAAGTGCACATGGCTGTTGAAGCTTTTGTAATCCTTAGAATAAAGTCTTAGATCCAAGAGTTGTACATAGCTGAGACATGGCAGGAGCATCTGGGTGCAATATTCTTGCTTTTCTGAGAAACTGGTGCCAGTGAGGAGCTGGGGAAAGCTCCTTGTTGGCAGCTGAGCTCAGCAGGTGCTCTGGACCACAACGAGGTATGGCTTGTAACTGAGAACAGATCTGACCAGGGTGATTCCCTGAGTGTCTCTACCTTGAACACTGAGCTAGGAATGTGCTTTGGCTCCAACTGGACTGACAGAAGTTTAACTCTGCAAAATCACTACCTGTTCTGCCTCACTTTGGCTAATAAGAAAAATGCACATTTTTCTGCTGTACAAAGCTGCACTGTCTGCACTTGAACTTCTCAGCCTGAAAGCAGGCAGAAGGGGTGTTTGGTGTAAGCTGTGGGGCCTGCAGAGCTGCAGACTTGCCTTGACTGCTACTGAAGGACTTTGAATTTCATGTCATGTAAAATTTGAAGGAGTTGTCCTTCAGTCTGGGTTCCACTGTGGTCTGCAAACTGCTTATCCAGTAACTGCCACTAAGGGACTCAGTAGTTGAGGAGTCTTTCCAACTGTCCATTTGTACTTTCAGGATGATGTTGTTATGGGCACGATGACGGTGAGGGAGAACCTGCAATTCTCTGCTGCGCTGCGACTCCCCAGCTCCATCAGCATTAAAGAGAAGGAAGAGCGAGTCACCCAGATAATCAATGAGCTGGGATTAAGCAAAGTGGCTGATGCTAAGGTGAGCAGTGAGAACACCTTTATCAGAAAACACAATACCTCTGGAAATTGAACCACTTGTCTCAGGGCAGTATCGTGTGTAGTGCAGTTACAGGAAGCTAAACAGGAACCTGACTTAAGAAATCAGAGAAAGAAATCTGCAAGAAATCAGTCTCCAGCTCAGGAGGGAGCTCGAAGAGAGATATTTGTATCTGCTACTAAAAGGGGAACATTTTGGACCATATCCAGCACCTTGTATAAATTCAGAAGGGAGAGTCGCTTAGTCATTGCATCTGAGAAAGTTGTTCAGTCACTTCCTGGCTTTGTGGAACAAGACAAGAAAATTGTTTTCTTGTTTCTGAAAGCTCTGAGGGATGGAAAATTGGTCTTTGATGGAAAAGTTCTGTTCAGAGCTTGTATGAACAGGCAAGCTACCAAAAAAGGCATCCCCACACACCAATGCCTCCTCTGAATGTTGGTGCCTCACTCTGTCTTGTCCTTATCAGTGTCATCCTTGTTCCATTAAGTCATAAGGCACCTGATACCTCTGAAAATCAGGTTCAGCATACTGCTGCACAGTCTCTCACACTGAGTCAAACTCACCTGCTGCTGGCCCTAAAGTTCGTAAAAGGGACTCTGAAAATGAAAATGGTTGCTGGATGTAGAAAGCCCACAACTCCAGAGAATGTACTGACTGGATCTTGTTGCAAATATCTGATCTTTTCTGCTTGCAGGTAGGAACTGAATTGATCAGGGGAGTGTCTGGAGGGGAACGGAAGAGAACCAACATTGGGATGGAGCTCATCACAGAGCCACCAGTCCTTTTTCTGGATGAGCCAACAACTGGCCTTGATGCCAGCACAGCCAATGCAGTCCTCATCCTTCTGAAGAAGTAAGAGTCAGTTCTTCAGGGCTGTCTTGCAGTTTGGTTGTCAACTCATTAGTAAAAAAAAGAATTTCTTATGACTGAGTAGTTATAGTGCCTTTTAAAAAAAAAGAAACAAAAAAAGCCCAACTAGACCAATATACTCAGAAGTAGTGGTAATTATTTTTTTGGCTCTTTTCCAAAACCTTTTTAATCTTATGGGAATGTTTCCACAGCAAGCATTGGATTGGATCCCAAAAAGCAGATGTAGCTTGGACAGCTTCCCTTTGCCACAACGAAGGGTGGACTGGGAGGTCAGGCCTTGTAATCATAATTTCTTGGCCTTCCATCTATGTCTATTACCCGACAAAAATCTTGAACTTAGATAAAACTTTTCCTGCAGATTTACCCCCAATGTTCTATGTTTTGGAGATGAACTGTCTTCTGACAATTAGAACAAAGTTACATGCAAGGAGAACAAAAGAGGCTTATTTAATGAGAATGACTTTCTAATCCTCCTCCTGGGTTTGTGGCATGTTGTCTGGTTTTGCTTGTGGGAGTTGCTTTGCTTTGGTGTTTGTGGATATAGGTCTGATTATCAAGAGTCCTTGTTGGGCATCAGTGCTAAAGCACTTGAAAGACCATCTGACAAACCTCAAGGAAAACTTCTTTGGAATTTTCTTTACAGTAAATCTTCAGCAGAAGAGCTAAGAAAAATCTCAGCTGGCCAGACTTCCACATCCTGATAAGTAACATCTGGTACTGCCATTGGGTGCAGTTGGTCAGGTTGACATCTGGTATAAAAAACATGTAAGGAGGGTTTATACACAGCTGTGGCCTCAGGCTTTGCTAGCTACAGACATCATGCTTTGGCTGCCTGGACTGCAGTGATGGTCTCCTGTAATGATGGGTGCTGTCTTGAAGGTCTTGCAGGTAGCATCTGACACAGTGACAGAGAAGGGAGAGAAGGTATTTCTGGATCGAGACTCTGAGAAGTTGCTACGTATTTATGTTGGATTTTGATACTTGGGGTTTGCCTTCCTGAAATTCAAAGTGTGGCATACTTAAGAGATGTTTTGTTTCTATTTCAGACTCTCAAGAAGAGGGCGAACCATCATATTTTCCATCCATCAGCCTCGTTATTCCATATTCAAGCTGTTTGACAGTCTGACATTGCTGGCTTCGGGAAAGGTGCTGTACCATGGTCCTGCAAAGCACGCTCTGGAGTACTTCAGTTCTATTGGTAAGTCTTCCATGCCAAGAGCAAAAGCAACTGGCTCATGAGTTAAACCTGTGTGTAAATTCTTGTCCTAGCATGGGATAAGAGCCCCATGCTTTTCTATCACTAGGATGTTAGAGATTGTACACATATATAGTGTTATGTTAGAACAAAAAAGACAAAATGAGAAACCCAGAAATTTTCAGACAAGAGAGCATGGCTCTGTCTTGCCTTTGCTTCGCCTTGCATGAGGACAAAAGTCAGGAATCAATTTGGCATGTTATTAGCATGATGTTCAACAGACAAGATAATGCTTGTAGTTGTACCAGGCCTCAGTGGCAGATCCAGTGCTTTTTGAACTGCAGCCTGCAGACTGGCAGCAATCTGTACAGATTGATCCAAAAATATGCTCTAGACTGAATGCAGGTGGGCAACCAAGGGACAAAATTATGGTGTGTCTTACGATGGGTTAATAGTTGCACTGTTGGGGTGGCTGCCCTCTCTCCAAGTAAGTAGGGTGAGGGTGTCTGACTATAAGGAACAGAGAATGTGGAGTGAACTTCCAATCTTTGGGTGCAGCCATGGACACATTAAATTGTAAGCTTCCCTGGCTTTAAGGGAGGTGCTTTAACCAATGTCAGTATTTCTGCTTCTCTTCTTGGTAGCCTACTTCCTTTTTCTCAGGGAAGCTGTAGAAGCATCTTTGGATTTGTTTTTTATTTCCTCCTTGTCCTGTACTTACAACTGTATTATAAGAAGCTTCTCTCAGGAAGCCCTTCCTCATCCTTGTGACCAGGGAAACGCCAACAAGAGTTGAGCCTCTAGAATAAATATCTGCGGCTGTAGAGCAGACATCCAGGAACCTCTGCTGAGGAACTTTGGGTCATTTAGAGTGGAATGTGGTTGAACAGCACTGGGAAGGAGGCTGTTGTCCATACTGAGATGTGGTAGAAGCAAGTTAGAGATTCCTCCTCACCTGAAATCAGTGAATAAGCAGCTTTGAAGCTCTTTAGATACCTCAGATTCACCATCTCCTAAATTCTGCCCATCTACTGCTGTAAAGTAACATTTATGAAAAGCAGGGAAGTTTACTGGTATCAGGGTTATGGAAAAGTGGTAACAGTGTTAGACCTGACCTTCTGAGGTGTGCCCTGTGCAATGCAAACACGTTGCATTTGTGGTTTTGGTTTGGCCTGTTCTGTGTTTTTTTTTAAGGATATGAGTGTGAACCCTTCAATAACCCAGCTGACTTCTTCCTTGATGTTATAAATGGTGATTCAACTGCTGTGGCAGCAAGCAAGGAAGATCACAGACCTGTGGGCACAGGAAAAGGTAAACTGTGAAAGATAAATCCTCTGCTGGCCAGTGTGGAAGGGAAATTGTATGTGGTGATGGCAAGCTTTTATTCTCTGTGTTTCCTTGAGTCTAGGGCATTTCATTATCTTTTTATTTTTCCTACTAATATATGTACTTTGTTTTGGGCTTCTTTAAAGAGATCAGAAACTTTTAAAATGGATTTTTTTACTTCAGTAGTATAGGAGAGCAATGACAAATACCAAAAATTTAAAAAGAAAAACCTGTGAGGGAAAGACTGGAAAAACTAGAACTGCTTGGTCTCAAGAGGCAGCTGACAAGTTTTCAGTCACATAGGAGCTGCCGCAGAGAAGACAAGGTAGATAGGCTAAGGAGTGTTGGATTTATAGGAGAGTGAAAGAGATTGGAACTGTTAGAGGATGAATTCTCTACCAATATAGTGAGTGAAATGTTTGGAAATACTTGCTTGGGGATCATGTAGCATATTGTTCAGTGAAAGATTATAAGAGAACAAAGTTTGTAAAGCAGTTTTTCGTGATGTGAATCAGAACAAAAGTTAATTTTTCTCAAATTCAATGAAACAAAAGTTTTCTGGTGCCATGTTACAAGAATATGACCAATTTTGCCAAAAAGAATGGACAGATTAGCTAGGTTTGGTTAAAAATGTAGGAAAAAGCTTTCACTCAAGCGAGCCCCTTAAACTCAGACCTAAGGCTTGAACAACTCAAATTCTCTGGGCATTTATGCCTTTTTCTTCAGCATCCAGAATTGCTGACCTTGTTGATGTGCCATATCTGAAGGTCAGGTTTATAGGGAATCACAAGCCATATCTTGTTTCTTTTCACTCAGAAGGGACCAGTGAAAATGGAGTGGCTGAAGACAGCGTGGATAGCAATGTGGTAGATGTGCTGCACCAGAAATATCTCAGCTCCAGCCTATATCAGGGCACAAAGGAAGCACTGGGGAAAGTGGAGCTTGGACGGGGAAGCAAGCAGAGACTATCCAAGAAGGAGCATGAGATTACCTATGCAAATGGATTCCTCACTCAGCTGTACTGGGTGTCCAAGCGCTCCCTGAAAAATCTCATCAGGAACCCACAGGCCTCCATTGCACAAGTAGGAAACAATTGCTAAAAGTCTCAGATTCTTGCTGCTCTCAGTCCCATAACTTGCAGTTTGTAGGGCAGAATCATGTTTTCAAAGGCAATTAGGGAAACAGAAAAGTCCTATGCCACTGCCATGTAAGTGGAGTGAGATGCTCAGCTACCTTTGTGGCCCTTGGAAAAAATCTCCAGTTTAGTTTAGCATAAGGACTACTGCACTGAAGATTGGGGTGGGGGGAAAGTGCTCCATTCTCTGGGTCACATAGGAATCTTCTAGGGTAATACTAATTTTGTGCTTCACTTTAAAATTTAAACTTGGTTATTCTGTAAGTGTGTTTCTATTAACTCTCCTGGCCAAAGAAGGAAGTAGAAAAGTGAAGAGGATAAAATCTGAAAAACTGGATTTTGTGTGTGTCGTAGGTATAGATTGCCTCACAAGAGCAAGGCTTTAGGCAGGTGTCAATCTCATACCCTGAATATGACTTAACAATGTTAGTTCCTTATTTTTTTATTTACCTGAAGGATTTCCTTTTTCCTTTCTTCTTTCCACCTCCAGATTGCGGTGACTGTAATTCTAGCCTTGGTTGTGGGTGCTATCTTTTTTGGTGTAAAACTGGACCGAAGTGGCATTCAGAATCGGTAAGATGAAAAACCACAGCTTTCCTCATTTTTCTATCTGTAGCAGTCAGGTTTGAGGCACAGGGATCCACTTGAAATACACAGGAGGGCTGGGTTCATAAGTCTCAGTGCAGTGCAGCATGGAATTGCCAGGGGTCCTAAAGGGGTCACAGTTCTGTCAGGCTTTCACATAAATACAAAGAGGATGTAAAAGGGAAGATAAAGATACAGCTAAGATTTACAGTAGCACATTTAAGTATCTCCATTCTATGGACAGAGAAAAGCACTGACTTGATGATGATGATGATTGTGATGTCTGATATTGTCTGGGGCTGCCAGTGTTTGATCTGGTTTCTCTCACTTTTTCACTGTTCTGATTTGCCTTCTAGGGTTGGCTCCTTGTTTTTTGTCACTACAAACCAGTGTTTTTCCAGTGTCTCTGCCATTGAGCTATTCATCAGAGACAAGAAACTATTTGTGTAAGTAATAAGGCACTTGGACTGTCTCATACTCTGGAGTGAGATGGAGCAGTATCTTACACACTGAACAAAATTGTTTCCACCAAAGACTTGATTGCTCCCTTGCAACCTCAGATTGTAATAGTAATGCTAAGTTAGTCTGTAGAGCAGGAAGCTGAAATGCTAAGAGCTGGGGGAAGGAGGAAGTGGTTTTACTTGCTTGCTGTGTGACAGTTTATTGTTTTTCTTATGCATTTTTGGTAACAGCTAGTTTGGAGGTCTGTGTGTGAATCCTGCAGACTGTGAATCCTTCCTTCCCTCTTTCTCACAAGGGCTGACACGCAGTCTTGCAGTGGTCTTAAAGTGGCAAGACTGTGCAAAAATGAAGGGAGAGCTTCTGGAACAACTTTGCAAGGGACACTCAGATGAAGGGGGCTGCTGTCTGACTTACAAGAGCTTGTTAATAGTCAAGCGCATCTCTCTGTTTAGAGGGAGGTGCTTGATCATTACATTGTTGTTATGAGTAATTAATATATAATTATATGTAGTTACTGTATTTATTACTTTTTATTTACTTATAACATCATTTATGTATGGTATCTTTATATTTTTTAATATATATACACATATGTATATGTTTTTGTATGTGTGTATATGTATGTAAATGCATGTAGATACAGTATACACACATGTATACACACATATGTTGAAAGTATAGTGTGAAGGTGCCTCCAGCTCATGCAATAGAAGGCCAAGAGACAGATCCTATGCAGTAAAAAGGAAACTGGAGATTTATGCCTGGAATGTACATGTCCACCCACAGACTGCTCAGAGCAGCTCAATATTATCCCTAACAGCTGCTCAGGAGTGAAATTCCCCCACATTGCCCTCTCTTGCTAGTCTGCCCTGCTTGCCAGTGTAGTTTACCAGATGTGTCAATGGGGATTTAGGCACCTCACCTGTTAAAGCATCTTCTCATAAGCTCCATTAAGCAGCAAAACAATCATAATGACATTTAATTGCACTGTGAACTGGAGGTGAGTTGATGTCCCAAAGGTGTTTTCCCACTGTTGGGTATCATTCCTTCTTCCCTGGAAGCAGCTGTATGAGTTAGCAGTACATGTAGTGTTCCTCCAGTTTATAGAAGTCTAATGCTTCCCTGTGCTCTTGTATTAAGGATATCTTTCTCTGAAAAGAGACATAGTAGGAGTTCTTTTATAATATTTTACTTAGCAATCACACAGTCTTTCACTTTCCTTGGAGGGCTGTCAGTTTGATTGCAGGATCTGAGAGACAGATCAGCCCTTACTTCGTAGAGTGTCAGTGATAGCACAAAGAATATAAGCAATTTGCATAGAGAGGAGTCAGTGGTAGAAAGAGCAGAAAACAAATCAGGATAAACCAAACACGCACTCTAGCCTGCTTCCTGCAGAACCTCTAAACCTGTACAACTCCCCTCCTTCCTGTCCTCGCAGCCATCAGTACACCAGTGGATATTACCGTGTGTCTGCCTACTTCCTGGCCTTGATGATAGGAGATCTGCTGCCCATGAGAACTACTCCAGCCATCATATTCTCATGCATCAGTTACTGGATGATTGGTAAACAATTGATGCTTTCATTGAAACTCTCGTCTTCCAACACATTTGATTTCTGCCTTAGCCAGATTCCTATATCTATAACATACTGCTGCTTGAACTTCCAACTGATTTATGTACTTGGCATCATAGCTTTGGAGGACTCTGGGGCAGGGACAGAGACACCAGCAGTCTAACACAGGGACCTGCCTGACCACATCTTTTGGTAATACTCTTTGGGTCTTTGAAGCATGCATAGCTCCTGCCAGCTCCAGGCTTGGTCTTTCTTCCTGATTTGCCTGTCTTGTACAGGAATCCAAGGGTACCTCTCTGGAATTCATAATGTGGTTGTTTACTGGACTCTTATATTACTGGTTTTTGACAGGATACCAAGCTGTTGCAGGGCGGTTCTTCTTCTTCATGCTGACCCTGATACTAGTGTCCTACACTGCCACAGCCATGTCCCTGGCTATCAGTGCTGGGATGGATGTGGTGGCTGTGGCCAATCTGCTCATCACCATTTGTTTTGTCCTGATGCTTGTAAGTATATTAGGGGGTGTGTGCTCCTTTGGTGGAGGGGAGGGAAGAGCTGAGACCAGCTGAGAGGACTCGGTTGAGCTAGCCCTAGGCAGGCTAAAATATCCATAGTCCAGTGGCACATCAGCCCCGTGCTTCTGATTTCACTGTCATTGTAGTCAAAGATATACTTCTGCCAGCTTGTAGTCTAAGGGTTGGGTGCAATTCAGTAGTTGTGATGCCACCAGAGCCTTCCAGTGCCCCAGATGAGTGTTGTTTGTTTTTATTAAATTGTCCTTACGAAGTTTAATTTTAAAAAGTCTTGAATTTCCAGTATTAGAAATCTGAGTGATCATTTAAAAGGAAAAAGCCTTGAAATAAATTTTTGATCTGTTGATTTTTTCATTAATATTTGCTGCCCAAGTGGGATTAGAAGGCAGAAACCCTTTCTTTTTTTGTAATTCAGTATTGCCCAGGGATTCAAGAAGTTACTTCAATATTCTTCTCCAAGAATGTTTTTAAGGAAGAGAACAAGTGAGAGAGAAAGGAATTTTGACTGTTTGTAGATGAGAGCTGTGAATTCTTTTGAAAGTGGTGATGCTGGTGATGAAACTTCTTGGCTGTGAAGCCTCCCAAGTCGCATATTTCTTGTCAGATGATTCCTGTCTGTGTACATACTCTGACCCACAGTACATCCCTTATTCTTGAATTTGCACTTTAACCTGCTTTTGCCATAAGCCAAGTGATACTGCACTGCTTCAACTGCTCACTGTGGGTGAGAAGCGTGCATGTGTAGTGAAGGGCAGCTGATGTACATTGAGTTAAGTCACAGTGTATAAGGAGTGACGCATGTCTTGAAAGTCCATGGGGTAAGCACAAGATCATTTGTGATGAAGCAGAGGCTGAAGTGTCATGTGTAGCTATGAAGATCACTTGTGCTAAGAAGTGAAAGCAAATCTTACTCCAGAGAAAGAGAAAGCAGGTCTAGGACAGAGGGGAAGACTGAAATAATAACAGCTCTTAAGGCTCCCCATTTTTGTCCTTTTTGATTCTCCTCTTTCTCATCTCCCTGTCAACCTTCTTTAGCCTCTGGCTAGCTCTACCATAGGACAGTCCTCCTGAATAAGAAGTTGTGATTATGCTTCTTAGCTCACATGTGGATGTAGAAAACCTTTCTGACCTCTTTGCAAGCAGTTCAGATCAAGTACTTGGGTGTGCTGTTGGGCCAGCAGTGTGGGAGTGCTACAAGGCTCCCAACTCATGTCTGTGGGTACAGGCAGTAGTAGATCCATCAATCCCAGTGCACGTCTGCTGGGACCTGGAGCATCTGTGCAGGAATGGTATTTGCAGTAAACAGAGTTTGTGACTCATCAATCTCTTCTGTTCTATTTCAGATCTTCTCTGGCCTCCTAGTGAACCTCCCTTCAGTCATGGGCTGGCTGAACTGGCTCAAGTACTTCAGCATCCCCCGATATGGCCTCACCGTGAGTAGAAAGTAGCATTGGTTTCCTTTGAGTAATGTAGCCACACTGCTGCTTCCTGGAGAGGTTCTGAGTATAAAGTATGAAGTTCTCTTAAAAGCCGGATTTGGTTTGTTTTTTTTTGGCATGAACATGGTAAAAATTAGAACAAACCAGCCAGTCTCAAAAAGGAAGCAAAAGTTAGAGCTCTCTGTGAAACCTGGAAGTCTCAGAGACTGAACAAACACTTTGTGCTACAGAATTAGTGCCAGTCAGGCACTAATTCCTAGCCTGAATAGTTGATCCCTATGGTTTAGAATAAAATCAAATATTGTACAGCCTCTCCAGGCACTGTGGGTTTATGGGTGACCAGTCTGGGGCCAATGACTTTCCAGCTGGTTAAAGGATTTACTATAGTGCACAAGTGTCTCAATCCTCAGAGTGGCTTCCTGTGAAGTGAAATTTGACTTTCCTGAATAGAAAGGAGGTACTAGAAATCTAAGGGTGCAGCTGCTTGAAACACAGTAAATAGAGCAGGTCACAGGTGGGAGTTACGTTTCCATCTCCTGTTTGCATCCTGGCCAAGCCTCTTTGGAAGGAATAGTGTCCTACTTTGAGTAACAATGACTGAAATGAATGGAGCTGGTGCAGGGTGGGAGATGTGTGAGACCTCATTGTTTGGGTATCACTGAGGTATTTTATTATGCTACTTAATGTGGAAGTGTCCTCTGAAATAGCAGAGAGTGCAGGATGCCAGTGCTGGGTAACCTTTCACCTCTTGCTTTGGCTGATTGTGCCTTCAGTGTGGTGGTGCTGGGGTGTCTGCATGCAGCCACATGGTTTTCTGGATCAGTAGATGGACCCAGGTGGAAGTGGATGAACAGGAACTTGTAGCTGGCAAGACAGAAACCTGTGCTTAAGTAACTTAAATGCCAAGGTCTGGGACACCAAACCACCCTGCATGTGGAACTTGGAGCAATTCCTAAGAAAGGCAGTGAGTCAGAGCTTGAAAATAAAAAGGAACGTGAACATATGGTTCCAAGAATGGGAGTATGTGTATTCTAATAATCAATTTCCTTTGAAGTGTTTCAGTTTTAACACCCTGAACCATGAACTCAGCAAAAATCTTGTGTCTGCCTCTTTCCCTAGGCTCTTCAGGTGAATGAGTACAGAGATCTCTACTTCTGTGGTGAGAAGAATCCGAATGCTACAGTGTTTGTAGGAGATACAGGCAGTTGTCCCCCCAATATTTCAGAAGAAATGTAAGTAACTCATGGTGGCTCTGGGCCTGAATCATGATGACTTACTTAAAGGGAAGTTTGACTGTGTCAGATTTTTATACTATTCACAAAATAACCACTTACAAACCAGTCTCAACAACATGTCCCAAAGCAATATATTTTAGGATTATACAGTAAAACTCAACAATTACCCAAGAGTGAAGTATGGATGAAACTTTACTTGTTAGAATAGGCAGATGAGCTAAATTAAGTTTTGTATTTGATAACCTAGCTCTGACTGATCAATTTTCCTAAACAAATCTGGGGTCACTTAACAATGGAATTGCAGTGTGTGGACAGCTACAGAGTTGCTGGAAAGCAGTAGACCTGTGATCAGAAACATGCCGCCAGTATAGAACTTGTCTGTAACTATTAACCTCCCTGCAGGTACAGGGAGAGCAAAGGTATCTCTCTTGCAGTGCTCCATTTTGTCCCATTTGAAATACTCTTGGCTATTGATACCTTAAGCTGTAGCAATGCAACTATTTTGTGACACACACTAGAGAGATGGCAAACTTGAGTATTTTGTAGGGAACAGTGCTAGAGCACTGTCTGCACAGCTTTTGGACTTCCAGTGATTGTTGAGGGGAAACTAATGTTTCTGTACTTTCCACAGTTAAAGGTGGTTTTGAGGTTTCCTTATACATTGCCAGTTATCTATAAAGAACAATTAGGTTGCTTCTGAAAAATTAAGAGAACTAGAGATCTAGATTTGTCCCTTGAGTTTTATTTGGTGATGATTTCTCTATTTCTATCACCTGTTTTGCAGAATTGAGGGTAGAAGGATCTTTGTGAAACAGGAATAAAAGTGATTAATAACCTGAAGATGTGTGCCACATAGTAATATCAACTTGTGCCCTGTGCTTTCCCGCAGGTGTTCTGGTGAAGCATACCTGTGCAGCCAAGGAATCGCCCCTACCAGCTGGGCAATGTGGGAAAACATAGTGGCTCTCTTCTGCATGACTGTTATCTTCCTTATCATTGCCTATGCAAAACTCCGGTTTATGAGGAAGTTCACATAGACTCCTGCGTTGCCTTGCCCTGCAGCTTCTCAGGTGTTAAAACTGCAAAGCTTGTTAGGGCCTACTGGAGATTGCCAAAATGTTTTAGCTGACTTTGCTGGACTTCAGATGGGAAACCTGTTCCCCTGTTTCTGGAGCATGACCTCCACAGGATTGTGGGTTTTAAGAAGAAATGCATTAATGTATATTGCATAAGTGATTTTTACTAAGACAATATAATTCTCAGAATTCCTTAGGTACATGTCAAACTGTATATTGTAAACCATTATTATTCTGTGGCCAGCTTATACACAAAATATTCCATTGAACATGTGAGCTTCTCCATCACAAAAGGTGGAAGGTGATGGTGGCATTTATGCATTGATACGTTGCCCCTTGTTAGTGCCTGTCATATCTGAGGAGAGACAGATTATTCACAATGTGTTGGAGATGCATTTGAGTTTGAAGTCAGTACAGAAACCAAGCACTCATGACCAGGAAAGAACAGTTATACTTCTAGTAGCTTCTCAGTGGAAGCTACTTCCAGAAACAACTTTAGTTTTTAATTAAGCTAAACACCAGTGGTGTTAGACATCTCAGAAGAGAAATATATACTATTGTACTGCAGAAAAAAGAAACCAAGAAACTTCCCCTCTGCACTGTGAACAGCAAGAAATGTATTTACTACTTAAAAGGAGGAGAGAGAACGCCCTTTTGCTTTATTTTTTTCTAAATAAAAATTTGTGTACTTACTACTGGCAGAAGTTTTTAACTACAGACTCAGTTCTTAGCTGTGCTATCTCTACATAGTGCTACTTACACTGCGGACTGAAAAAAACCTACATAGACACTTCTGCGGCAACTACAGCAACATGTACCACAGTCCCCACGGGACAGACCATAGTTCCTGTACTTGTCTCCTGACCAACTTCATCAGCAACACAAGAGATGCTTTTAAATCGCATTAAGACCTGCAGATGTACGCGGATCCTCAAAGCCAAAGGAAAACATCCCCAAACACAGGACTGAAGAGCGTGCCTGTGAGGGTGGGGCTGGCAGCAGCCCCTGAACCGGGTGTGCGGTGGAAGTCCTGCCGGTGTGCTCTTGCAGCGAGCGGTCCGGTTACGGCGGGAAAGGGGAAATGATGGCACCGACGGCGCAGCCGCATCGAGCACAAACCAGCCGCTCTCGGTTCTGTCTCACCGCCTTTAACAGCTGGTTCAAGTAACCTCGTACCACATTTTTGTCTCCTTCCTGCAGCCGCAGCCCGCGCACGCCGCTCAGCCGCCATGTCTGCCCCTCAGCGGGCGGAGGCTCCGGCGGCTCCTCCCTGCGCTGGGCGCGGGGCGGTCCCGAGTCCGGCGCGGCCCGGAGGAGGCGGCTCCGTGCTGCGGGAGCTGCTCCGTGCCCATGGCGGCCGCGGCGGAGAGGCCGTCCGAGGCCGGCGCGCAGCCCGCCAAGCGTAAGGGGCCGAAGGCCGGGGGTCTGGGGGCTGGGCATGCCCCTTGGGCCGCGGTGCGGGCAGGAGCTGCCGGCGAGCCCGCGGCCTGGCGTGTGCCGGCCGGCAGGGCCGTACGCCGCTGCCGCTGCTGCCCTGGGTCCTGCTCGCGCCGCCGCTTCGGTCGGAGGGAGCCGCGGGCGTCGGGCAGCCGTCGTGTGCGAGCCGGCAAGCGCTGCCGACGGGGGAAAGAGCGGCCGGACTGCTTTGGGGAGGGGCCGAACAAGGGCAGATGGTGGTAGGAACGGGTTTGGGGAAGAAAAGCGGCCATCGCCGCTCTTCCCAGGTGGGGATCTGTTGTAGCCGCCCACTGGGGCAGCTGTGCTTCTGTTCCGGGTCACTGACTAGAAATAAACAGCACGGTGCACAGCCGCTCAGTTCTCCCCAAGCTGCTTTCCTGGCTAAGCACCAGAGGGGGCTAATACTTGCCAGTGCTATCAGGCGCTGTCAGGCTGTCTCTTGAATGCTCCCTAAAGTATTTTTTTGGAAAGAATGTTGGTGCTACTTCAAAGAAGCTGCCATGGTTTGTTACACTTTGGTGTAAAGAAGGCAACTTACATGGAAAGTAGCTGTAGGCAGCTTGAAGGGGCAAAAAAATTGGGCCATTGAATGTTTTCTGTTACATTTCTGGATTTGCTATAGTTTGTGTTAACCCTTTAACGTCTTTATCCTGAGTAGAGGATCCTGCTGTTGAAACCGCAGAGGAAGCTAAGGAGCCAGCAGAGGCAGACATCAATGAACTCTGCAAAGACATGTTCAGTAAAATGGCTGCTTACTTGACTGGTGAGCTAACAGGTAAGGCATTGCAATACTGACCTGCAAGTTCTTCTTTCTTTTCGCTTTTTTTCAAAGAAATCTATTGCATAGCTCGTCTAAACTGTAACTATTTAGATCACATCTGCTAAGACTGGCAGTCGAAATTTGGCAGGTTGCTAGGCTGCTAACAGCACTGAGATTAGTTATATTATTTTCACAAAGTCCCAGAATAGCACAAATATTTTTCAATACAATTCAGTGTGGTATCAGCAGCTTAAAACAATTCCTTTTTTTGTCTTGAAGAAGTTCATACATGGAAAATTAATCTAACAAAAGCAGTCTAGGTTGGGACAGAGTAGGAGGGATGCACTGCAGAGAGTGGAGTTATTTTTTTCCTGAGAGCAAGGATCATACATGTTTTCCAACATTTATGCTGTAGAATAAACTGATGAGCAAAGTAAATTTCTCACCAAGTTAATGCATTGCATACACTCTAATTTTGAAAGCACTCCCCAGCACTACTGATTTGCAGACTTGAAGGATATATGGCACAGATTACCAGTCTGGATTTGTGCTGTCAGTTTTGTAAACATAAGTGTCTAACTGACAGAATTAAAAGTAGAAATATGAGGACTTAGTAAATTTTTCTCAGAAAAGTTTAGAAGTGAATTCATCAGTGCAGTTGATTTTTGCAATTCATAAAATGTCATGTTTTTGTAGAGTGTATACTAATAGCCTGTATTACTGTCTAAACTGTTGTGCTTAATTTGGCTGTTGGTTTGAAATCTAGTCCTCTTGAAGAGTCTGCACACAATTCAAACCACATCACCTTTAATTAAAATAATCTTTATTTTTTTTAAGCCACCAGTGAAGACTACAAACTCTTGGAAAACATGAATAAGCTGACTAGCTTGAAGTACTTAGAAATGAAAGATATTGCTATAAACATCAGTAGAAATCTGAAGGATTTAAACCAAAAATGTAAGTACACCAAATAAGGTAAGAGTGTAATGAATGGGGCACTTATTTGGGAAATAAAGCAACTTAGAGTCAGAAGGTTCACACTCCATTAGTGCTGAAGTAGAGAAGACTCAGTGATATAGATGTGTTGCTATGCAGTGCCAGTCTTGTGTATTTCTTAACAGCTTTAGACTCTGTAGACTACTGTAAGAGAAAATGCATCTGAATTTGTGTGTCCTGTTTACCCCAGATTCTTAATCTGATAAGAATAACACTTTTAATTCATGTTCTTTTGTTACTTGTGTTAGAGACTACACAGTACTCTTAAACATTTCGTATTTTCCTGAAACACGACTGTCAGAGTCACCACTTAATTTTGGTGCAGGAGAGGGGTCCTTTTGAATTACCCTATCTGAAGAATGTAATAAGAAATTCTTGTGTTTCAAGTGTGAACTGTTTCTTGGAAGTGCATTACTGAGAACTGACAACAAAATTTTTATGCTTTTTTAAGATGCTGATCTTCAGCCATATCTGGAACAGATAAACCTAATTGAGGAGCAGGTTGCAGCTCTGGAGCAGGCAGCTTATAAATTGGATGCATATTCCAAAAAACTTGGTAACTATCGTCCTCCACTGTTAAGACCTAGCAGAATAGTGCCTTGCATGGGAATTTAAAAAGAAAGAAGGTTAACTCTATTTTGTTTAACAAATCTGAGCTGCAGAGTTGCCTATGCTGGTTTTGAGCACAAACATTTCGTGTGAAGTGATAAGCATTGGGAAAAGATTAATGTAAAAGGAGTTCTATTACAGTGGGCTAATACAGGTGTTATCAAACTTGCTTATTAGTGAGGCTTGATTTCTTTTTTATGATATGCACTGACTTATATTTTAAAAACTGATGTTGAACCTTGCAAACTGAGGGGTTCATAATGTTCCACCAGGCACCCGAGCCCTCTTGGCTTAAATTAATATTATTGACCAACTTAAGCACCAGATTCTTAAAAAAACCTACAGTACAATTATATTTACCTAAATGCATTAGAAAAAAAGGATCTTGAATGATGCACTAAATTAGCTTCAGGTTTCAAAGCTTTTACCTATCCAGTAGTAAAATACTGTTTTTCTTTCTGCAGAAGCCAAGTACAAAAAACTGGAGAAACGATGAAAGTACAACAGTCTATAAGCTGGAGTTGGGCAGAGAATCAGACTGATCTCTGGTTTTGCACAACAGCAATTCTGTATGTTGACAAGGATTTGGTTACAGCTGACATGGAGACTGGGAACTTTTTCCAGCTATTGAATACAGTAGGCTGTATTCAGGCTTAAGGCTGAATAATATTTTCCTCTTCTCAAGGGGTATTGTTCCCTCAGTTCTGCAGTGAAAAGTAGAAGCTTGTCCTTAACTCACGTCGATATTGGATTTATGTGTGTTAGTCCTGTTTTCCATATGAAATACTCACTCTAGGGGAAGTCTTCCACAATCTGTAAAGACATTTTCCCTTAGCAGCAGTGGGATCTAAACTTCAGTTTTTTCTTCAATGAGCTCTGTTTTGGGAACATACCTGGACCTTTGAACTTAATGGGTGGGGTATTGAAAGCACTTCATTTTGGTATCCCCTTTTTTTCTGTTTGAAATAGAGATACTAATTACAATAAACTTGCTGCATTTATTTCTCTGGAATCTCAAATTCTGTTGGAAAGATTGCACAAGCTGGGTTTTTTAATTTTTTTCGAAGGGGTCTGTTAATAAAGACAAATGCCTTTAAGCTACTATGGATGATGGAAGAGACTATGTTTTAAACTACATCAAGTATTCCTGCAATTATATTCTTTGATTCTCTGGACGTCTGGTGAGGTTTCAAGACATACTACTTTATCACATGCTCAGCTTACTTAGCAGACTTTACCAGTGAATTTTGATCCCAGTAGTTTTTGAAGTGGCATGCCTAGCACAAAAATCTGCTTCTCTTCTAGGTTAACAATGTTCCCAGCTGCTGATTTGGCAGAGTCCTTTGTACTGAACAGGTATTCCTCCTGCTCCAAAGATTTTTTCTGTACTTATTGACCTTAAGTAATTCAAACTGGCTTTGAGTGAGTTGCAGTTGAAGATAGTGTAAGTACTGATATGCAGGAAATAAGTTCTCCTTTGCAGCATTTTCTGTTGGAAAATAGAGTAAGAAAATAATGAGTTCTTAAAGGGAGGAACAGAATGAAAACAGAAAAGGGAGGGCTGATGGATGAGAGTCCAGGGGCAAAGTGTATTATCAAAATGATGTGCAAACTACTTTGTAGCTGAAGTAGTTCTTGATGGCTTGGACTGCAACTGCAAACCAGGGGTTGAACATCTGCCTAGCAAATACAACTCTTTTAGCAGAAGCAGAAGAGTTCAGTTCCAAAGGAGAATTCTTTTTTCCACATCTTAAGACAGTTCTGCACAGCTGCTCTAACAGGTTATTTTGAAGTCATTCAAGTTTCAGAGCAGTACTTTGTGGAGATATCCACAGTCTTCAGAATCAGGGCACATGGCTTTAGCCCTCCTCTAATCCCAAAGCCCACTTCATACCATGGTGGAGTCTCCAGATGCTAAAGGTGTTTTGCTGATCTGCATTGGCTGCCTCCTTGACTTTTCAGCATGGAGGAAGATAACTGTAACAAGAAAGCTGCTCCCTCATTTGTTTTTGCTATTGTCGTGGCACAGCTAAAGAGAAAGTAAAAGTGCTTTCTTCTTTTTATCTGGTGAGAGGACTTATTTCTGTGGCTTTCTGCCTTTGCAACGCCATGATAGTAACATGTACTCTATCTAGCTTATTAATTTTTGAAAGCAAGCAAGTTCTGTCTGTTTCACATAAGCAGTTAATGGCACTGTGGTAATATTACAGTTCTGTCTTTTCCCACATAGTACAGATTCAGCTCTCTGTCTTCACTGTAATCACTATATATTATACATTGATGGGAATGTGATCCAGGCGGGAAATGCCAGCCATTGATCTGTACATATATGCTTGGCAAGTCATATAAACTCTATTTTAATGATTTTTTTTCCTGATTGTAGAGTTACTGTTGTGATCTTCATGTACTTCATAAAATACTGGGAAGATGCAAGTTGGCATTCATCTAGGAAAAGGCACTTTGGGGGGATCCTGGTATTGTTTAATTTGCCCTTATTTTCCCCAATGAACAGCTCTGTAACTACAGTTGGGGTTCTGCTGGATCCCGTGGGGTAAGTGCAGCTTTATCCCATATTGGGAATGGATGTTTATAGGTCATGAGCCAGCTCATTCTTCAAACCATAGTACATTTCATATAAGTGAGTGAAATGAAGCAGTCAGATGTGTACAACACTTAAAAAAGGTTTTGGATTATAAGCTTTGTGGACACTGGCTTTTCACTAAAAGATGTTCTGGGATATCAGAAAAACAACAATTCAGTTTACTACTTTTTTATTTTGCAGTATAAATTGTAATTTCACATACCCTCATTGTAATCACATAGAACATGACCCATCTGCCCAGTCATTGATAAACTCTGTCCCCACCACAGCAGACAGTAAGTATTGGGGCGAGAATACAATAGATGATCATTATCTAACGCAAAAAACCCCTCAGTGTTTTATGTCTGCTTTTACAAATAGATTAAAAACAAACTGAAAGTACAAGTAGAGGTACTTCTCTCTCCTTTTACCAGAGGTAAAAACGCTGGAGTACAAGCATCTGTCCTGCTGGAACCCCTCAGGTGCTACAACAGCAGCAGCAGGGCTCTTGGAGAACTAGTGAAAACAGCCTGGCATATCAGACGGGAACCAGAGCTGGGTGAGGTAGATGCAGAGAAGAATCTTTAATTTTGCCCAGGCAGCTGTTCTCTTCCCTGTGTGATTGCCTACTCTGTTAAGAGCTGGCTGTGGTGATTATAAAAGCACCAAACTGTTTTATTTTCTAAGCACTCTTCTCTCCATAAAGTATCTACCAAATGGTCTGAGTGTTTCATTCTCAACAGACTGGGGAATGACTGGCAGTTTAACCAGAGCACTCATGAGTTTGGGAAACTGGCTTCACTTGGCTAACGTGGAACAAAAGAGACCTTGTAGGGTCGAGGCATACTTGCCAGACTGGTGATTATTGGGCTAATGTCAATGTCTCTGTGATCCATAACAGGCTTCAAAGTAAAGTTCTGCAGGATGGATGTTAAAAATATGAATATCTCCATCCGGGCCAGACCTTCTCCTGCACAGACACGTTTTCCTACAAGCAAAAAAAGAAAGAGGTGACAGTGGAGTATTTTGCTGATAAGTGATTTTAAGCAGTTTAACAGTTCCATGGAAGTTCAGACAGAATGCACAGGCACCACCTCAGTATTTTGGGGAAGGATGAATTAAACTAGGAACCAGAGGTCTAGAACAATGAGAGCGCTCAGTGTGCGAAGGCAGTTTGAAGGCTCTAGTTGCTCATGTTCTGCTGCTATTTGATGGTTTGAGGGACAAGTTGCATGGCTGAGTCCTACTTCATACACCTCTTGTAGAAGGCATTGGAGGAGGTTTTGTGTTTGCTAAAATAGGAAGTCAACTAGAACTCTAGTGCAGGGGTTAGAACTGCCCAGATGTGACTCTAGCAGATGTCCCTGACATCACTGTACAGACAGATGGAACCATGAAATCTTCCGAGAGATTTCAGGCAAGGATGGTCTAGGATCTGAAATAGCAAGAGGTCTTACCTGTAGAAAATGGCAGGAAGTAGTCGCTCTTTTTAAAGGTACCATTTGCGTTCAAGAAATGTCCTGGGTCAAATTTTTCTGGATTTGGAAATTCCTTCCTATCATGCAGGACAGAACTCAGCATAGGGAATATCAGAGTGTCCTGAATTAACAAAAAAAGAGAGGTACAATGGAGATACGTTAAAGCAACAAGGCACTAAGAAGATCCCAGAGCTAAACAGAAGGGTAGTCAAAAGTTCAACCCGTTTTAAATGAACATTTAATGCATGAAAATATATACCATTGGTATGGCAGAGGGTTTTTTTTCTAGTGAATTTTAATAGTGAGTCTGTTTAGAGTACTTAATATTGCTTCCAAATAAATGACAACTTACATTGATGTGAAAAAAAAACAACCTAGAAATAGTTCCCTCTTCATACAGATGATGAAAAAGGTGGGTTTTTGTTTGGTTTTTTTTTTTTTTTTTAATACAAGGGGTTGGACTCTAAATAACTTCCAGAATCCCCTCGAAAAAAAAATCAATTCAGTATCACATTTCAATGCTTTTGAAAATAAATAAAATATAAAGAACAAAACTCATCATTGTTTTCAAGAGATTACAACCTTTCTCAGACCCAGTGGAACAGACCTTGGGGATAAAATAGTCTCTGAACTTGGTGTCTTTGATTACAGCATGTGGGACATTAAGAGGAAGGAAATCAATGTATCTCTGGACTTCATGGATCACAGCATCTGTAAAGGGCATCTGGCTCCGATCTGACATGCGGGGACTTCGGTCTCGGCCAATCACAGAATCGATCTCCTTTTGCATTTTCTCTGTTAAGAAATTCGTAAATGTTGAATGAACAAGGCCTCCATCTGTTTTCCTAAACCTCTTTCCATATTTACAACAAGATTTGCTTTTAGCACACCAGGAAAATATGAATATACTTACTACTAACATCTGCTTCCCATGAAGACAACTAATACTTACACACATTTACACACTGCAGAAACATACTTCCTTAGCCAGGGAACTATTGCCACATTTGCTAGTGACAGGAATTGTCCAAACTCATCCCACAACCTATTAAAAAGTTTTAAACTAGTTATTTCCATTACCTACTATCTCTGGGTATTTATGGAGAATCAGAATTGCAAATCTCAGTGTGATGCTTGTGGTTCCTGTTCCTGCAAGGAACAAGTCGAGTGTGGTTCTGCTCAAGGTCTCAATGGTGAATTTTGAGTCATCATTCCCTTTCTCCTGCAGGAAGATGTTGCAGGTTTTGAATGACAAAGTGAAGAAGTATGCTTAAAAATAAAAATTATGTACTCGTAATGTAGGTTAATGAACACATCTAATATTCTTTCAAAAATATGACACTATCCAGAATGCCAGCATTTATGGTAGGTTTACTGAATAATATTGTGAAGCTTTTTTAATATGGAAGGAGCATTAGATTATATTAACCAGATTGACCTTCAGTTTTCATCACTTTGCTCATGCTGTTAATTCTGTTTAAAAATCCTTGATAAAACAATGGAGAGGATAAAACAAGGTCAGTGTGTCAAGAAGAGCAAGTTCCCCTCTGTATTTGCAAAAACCCAATGCCCCATTACAAGTAAAATAAAAAAAAAAAAAGATGTGATTCATGCTGTGATTTCTGTATAATCCAATAAATCTCTACTCTTACAGTACCTGTTCCATTTTATTAAGAAAAGAATCAATAAAATCTCGAGGACAACTGGGATCCAGGGTTTTCAGGTGTTCCATTACGATGTCTGTTGTAAATTTATCAACTTTTTCAAAATTTTTTATCAGTTTTTGATGAGGTCCAGGTAAATAATCCATGACAGTTGGGAAGAAATTATAGAGCTGTAAAAGTAAAGGGATGACAAAGCAGATTCTGATTAATGTGGGTAAAATAAAATGTTCTCTTGATTGTAACTATGAAAATTGGGGAGTGAAACTGTTTTGGAATTGTAGGTCTTTCTTATTCAGGATTTTATGGCCATTTACTTAATGGTTTTACTACTTTGAAGGATTTGAGCAACTTTTGCAATGATAGCCTTTGGCGATTCCATGTGATAAGGAAAAAACAGCAGGAATTTGTGTGACTACCTTTTTCACATCAATTTTGTTTTTCAAATTTCAGAAAATCCAGTGCAAATAAACACTAATAACATGAATAAATACTTCTTAATAAAATATTACAATAACTAATAAATTTATTAAATAAAACCACACACACCTGTGTTTGTATAGAGGTCTGGAGATTGTTGTTTTCCTCTATCCAATCAATTAAAGCTAGAAATTTCTCATCCTCATAGTCAAACCGGTCCCCAAAGACAATGGAGCAGATGATGTTGGAAACAGCATGGACTAGGAAATTGCCAGGGTTGAGGGGTCTCTCTGCAACAACCACAAAAAAATATTTGCTTTCAGTATTTCATGGATGATCTCCTGCTCTGACACTGCATGGTAGTTTCACATTCTCTGGAGATCCAGAATTTTGCACTTTGAAAGGAAGGTGAAGGGCTTATCTAATTTATTATTCTCTTCTTGAAGTGAACTGATTTTGCTCTCATAGTGGTTTAAGTATCTCTTCTGTCTTGTTCTCAGCAGAACACTGGTCTGAGTGCCTGAGTTCCTCTTCAGACAGCACATGCCTGTCTTATAGACTGTTTATTAGAAACAGCCTGAATATTCCCACAAAATCCCAGTGAAACCGTGGGGACTTTGCCTGGACCATGTCTTTAGGTTATTGCACTGTCCTTATTAACTTCATTAGCATAACCTCAGTTATATAACCCTCTCCTTGGGGTTCAAATGCCTGTGATCGAAGTCTAGTTCTGACAGCACAGCTGCATAACTCCCATGAAGAGAATTATAGTGTAAGCAAATAGCAAGATTAGACCCAAGAAAGAAAGGAAAGCTATAATTACAGACAGTGATACGGCGCATCTCAGGGTTTCAACATGAGAAACAATAACATGGAAAGGTATAAAATCCTGAAAGAAAACCACAGAGTGAGAAGATGTCAACTTGGCTGCAAACTATTCCAAGGAGAAATAGCACCAATTATCTGCCTGACTGGTGACTGTGGCCATCAAAGATTCAGCAGATGTTTCAGAGGGGGTGAGTATATAATTGCTGAATGTAGAAGGCACTAGTCATAGCTATTTATTAATTGCATTAAGGGTAAATAATGGATTTATACTTTTTACTTGTAAATATCTTGCTTGTAAAACCTCTTAATACACGGTAACAAGGTAACAAGGTGAGCCAGAATCAGAGGCTTGCATAAGGGCATAAGAAATACAGTATTACTGTGATAGTTGAAAGATAAAAGCACTGCAGGTGAGAGTGTTTTCTCTGATTTATAGAATGAATGTTTATCTGAGAAGCCAGACTGAATTTTCTAGTGGCTCACAGAAAACAGTGATGCTTAATCATTCTTTTAGGTCCATCTGCTTTCCCCCCCTTGCACAATAGGCACCCACTGAGGGCTGGCAATGAAAAGGAAGTCTGGGGTCCAGGCTGGTACTGTGCCACCCTCAGGGGACACACTTGGAAGTAACACTGACTTATATACTACCAGAAAACACATCTACAGGTTGAAACCAATTGGGTCACCTTATACACTGCCCTCAGAAGCAGCTTATATCCCTTGTTCCCATTGGGCAGCCCCACCAATACTGGGATGTATTGTCTAGTGTTCAGATGGACTGGACCCAACCCAAATATCTACAAATGAGTTATCTCATCACCTACTTCTTCAAGATCTGTTTACATAGAGCTGCAGGAGACGAGGTGAAGAAGAGCATACTTGGTTACCTGACAGCATCCAACACTGTCTCCCTGGCTGAATTACATCAAACCCTTGGCTCTGTGGCAAAGCCATTCCTTTTGCCACTTCCTGTCTTATTCCTCAAGCAGAATAGGCTAAAAGGTGCTTTCCAAGCCTCTCCTACTTTTATCCTCCATACTGTCACAGTGCCTTTGATTGATCCACTGCCAGGACTGACAACTTTGCCTACAGAAGCAGGGAGCAGAAACAACAGCTGTACACACACTCCTTGGGTCACAGATTTTATGAAGCAGCCCTACATCCCTCATCATCTCATTGCAGATATGCATAGTGTCTCAGCAGGCACAAAGTCTTTATCATACCATGTGTGTTCTTGAGCCTCTCCACCAGAAAATGAGCTTCCTCCTGGATCCGCTCCTCAATGCCCTTTTTCCCCATCCCAAAATCCCGTAGGGTGGTGAGTGCAAATCGTCTCAGCTGCTTCCAGGTCTCCCCATTGCTGGTCACAATGCCTGACACAGGGAGGAAAAATACATTTGTGTGATGAAACAGGTTTTTTTCCCCCTTTAATGGTAACTACAGAGTAAGTACTTAGCATGCAAAGACAATTCTGTGTGGAGTTACACTGCAATTGCTCTCTGCCCAAAACTGTAACTTCTCTGCAATTCTGAATGTGACAAATTGGATCCGTCACAGCACTTGAATAAAACTAACTTTATTCCCAGGCTAAGAAAAACTGTTAGGAAGTAAGTAAGAAGTAACACTGAATTGGTCTTGGGCACAAGGCCTTAACACTGACGTATACCCTCAAATGTTCTGCTGTGCACCTTCACAGAGCCTATCATTATTGACAATACCATTGGTACTGCACTATATATAATACCATGTACTAGAAATGCCGTATCAGGGACTGATGTGGTGAATAATCTCATGACATTATCTGGACTGTGGCCCTTACTGGATCAGCCTATATTATTTTATTTTATTTTTGTTGTGTTGCAGACTTTCCTTTTGCTGGTTCCTTAGCTTTCAGAAATGGGAGAATGAATGTAAGATCTTAGAGGCACATTTAATGTACAAAATTTTAGCCAGAGCTTGAAGCACACTGGAAACAAAAAGGCACTCAGTGATGCCATCCTGGAACCTTAAATAGTTCTCCAGGGGACCAGTTTACTCAAGGGTCCAAGTAATGAGCTGGATTTTTTGTGTTTAATTGCTAATTTGTCTGCATAAAAGTAGTAAACAAAGTCTAGAATTCCCCTCTGCACTGCCCTCTCAGCTGTGTTTCTGAAGCCCTGAAAGCATCTGTTTTGCATGCTGGCATTACCAAGGACGTACCTGTGCCTTGGAAGAGTTTTTTAATCAGTGGTAGAGTGCCTCTTCCACTGAAGTCATCTCCTTGATCAATCAGAGCTTCTTTTACAACATCATAGCCATACAGCACCACAACCTTTTGTGGGCCCAAATATACCGTGAAGACAGGACCATACTTCTCACTGAGCTGTAGGAAAAGGGAGGATAGAGCAACAGGACATGAATGATATACATGTGATGTTTTTAGCAAAGAAGTCTGAGAGGTGATGTGTCATTGTCCCAGCACTGTTGAGACATGACATTGATTAACAACAGTGCAGAGATCTTTCAATTATGAGTTCCAGACAAGGGAAGAGGGAATGCTACAAGAAATAGGGAATATGAATGAAAATGGCAAGTGTCCAGTCTAAATCTGAGAAAATAGCCCTTCACAGGACTGTAAAAACCTTTCAGAATGCCTTTGTGCAGGGCATAGTGGATAACAATTTACATGAGCTCTAAAATCAGTTATATACACAATGCGGAAGCAAATGCCTAAAGGGTTTTTGACCACAAACAGCAAAACTGTCTCTCAAAAGGGTATTTTTGCCAGATGGGTGACATCAGTCAGGGGAGGGAATGGACAGCACAATTCACCTCCAAACATTTTTACTTCTATTTCTGTGCTTGCTACTTCTGCTCCCAGGAGATCCTAGATATCTGCTAGGGAGCAGAGGCAGAAAAATAGAGCTGGGTTCTACCCCCAAAAAGGGACAGGTTGTGTTGCCAGCATGGTGAGGAGTTGAGCACAGGATGATTATGCTGCAACAGCATCAGTACCTTGATTGCAAATCCACTGCAAATTGTAGTACTGTGGTACAAATTGTGAGGTCAGCACAGAACTCATTCCACTATGGTCATTGCAAATATATAGACTAACTTATAATATATATACACACATATATACACACCCACCTGTAATATAGAGACTTAAAAATAGAATAGATTATTGGGATATACAGACTTAATAAGTACGTAAATCTGGGAAACCTTTTGTTTCTGTTTGAATCTGACATTTGATCGGTGCAAATTAAGTTTGTGAATTTTGCTGAGACTGGCGGGACTGGGCTTTGTTTTATATGCCATGAAGACAACATAGGAAAGAATAAAACAGTCCTTTACCTCTTTCAAGCTTTCAGGCAAATTCCATGGGTTTATCTGGAGCAGGTTTCCAACAAGGGGAAATGCAGTGGGACCAGGAGGCTCCTTCCCTTTTTGAGATCTGCTTCTCCATGTGGCAAAGAGAAGGCATGAGATGCATACCAACAAGAAAATAGTGGTCCCTCCCAGGGCCTCCATGGTGAGCTGAGGAAGGGGAGTCAAGTGTCAGAAAAGCCTGGTGCTGGACCTGTAAATCCATTCTTATTTATATGCTGTGGTGCCAAAGCACGTGGTTGAAATTAGCCAATAGTTCCTTGCCATTCCTGTTGAGATATGAGTTTACTTATTAATCTGTTAATGATAAGAATGAATGTTACTAAAGCTGACTTTGTGAGTTATGTAATAGTCCCAAAGCAATGGTAATTGAGACCCAGCAAAGCCCTGGTAGGGAAACAAACAAACAAGGGATGAGAATATATTTAGAGAGCAGAAGACAGTAAAAACTGTAGTTTAAGAAGGGCAATGGAAGTATTAGTGGAATAAAAAAAGATATAGGTTTCATTACTTCAGGAAGTCTCTGTAATAAGGAAGAGACATGACATTACTCTTAAAGTAATCCTGAACGAGAATCTGCAGAAGGTTGGTTATCTCTCTTTATGTCTGATCTATGAAACTGGTGCTCAAAGACAATGCAGTGGATAACGCCGGCAAGAAAAATGAAGTGTGTCAAAAACTTACAGAATATTCTGAGTTGGAAGGGACCAACAAGGATCATCTAGTCCAACTCTGAAGTGAATGGCCCCTACAGGGATCAAACGCACAGCCTTGGCATTAGTAGCACCATGCTCTGGTCAGTTGAACTAAGCTCAGTATGAGTTCTCTGTAGCAAAATCTCTCTGGACAGTTCGCTTTCTCTTTTTTATTCTCTCACCTCCTGCTCCTCCCACCTTCCCCTCTGTTTTTGAGATGCTTTATGTTTTACAGCCCCAGACCCCTAGCAGGGGAGAGAAATAAATCCTCATTGCTATGCCTCTGGGATGCTAAGCTCCCAAAAAAGAGCCCTCACCCATCACCCCACAGGCTCTGGTCATACTCTGACCATTCTCCTGCTCTTTGCTTCAGACACCTGGGTCTCTGTAAAGCAGCTACTGACAGTGGATGAGCATTAAACTGGTGTCAGTGTCTTCTGACAGTGCCTGTTTCTTGACACACTAGATAGGGAGCTCATCCAGATTTTCAGACAACTAATGTCAGATTAGGGGTATCCTACCCAAACAACCATGTCCATGACCATTTCAGTCAGACAAACAGGCTCTGATACCTGCCAAGACTCTTCCCATCCCATTCCATCATATAACACATAGCTAAAATTACCCTTTCAGATGCTGTGATGCTGGAAGGATGTTTTAAAATGCATATCCCATATATAAGAATATGTATCCTATACATAAGAATATATATGTATCTTAATATTTTCTTTGTCTCCCTGGTAATGGTAATGGAAAGTAATTTGTCTTTCTGAATGAACTCATTGGCTTAGAACTTGGGCTCACATTTGTTCAGTTTTTGAGTGTTCATGTGTACAAAAATAGCCAGACATGCTGTAAACACCACACTTTGTTGTCTGCTGAGCTGTCTAAATGGGCTTTAAGGATGGGCAGATTTTATCTTTAGCCCAGATAGCTGAGTACTAGCAGATTCTACAACAGTGAGGAAAGAAACATGTCCTGCTTAAATTTAGACACTAAAAAGGTGGGCGTACTGATCTGCCAGTCTCCCCTGTTGGCAGGGAAATGCTGATACTTCCAGAGAACCGGTCATCTCACTTTGCTTATGAGTTTATTTTTGTGAAATGAGTCAGTCACTGAAGAAGTTTGATTCCCCTGACTACAAAGGAAGGCTCTGGAGACATACAGATTTACATGTCTATCTGCTAATGATCTGTTTTGAGGCAGATGACTCTAATTCTCTGCTCATTTCTCCTGGTCCTAATTTTTTTTTTTTTTTTTTTTTTTGGTTTTTTAATCAGCAACAAATTCTGCAAATTGTAGTACAATGGGCATTACTCTGAATACTGCTCACCAGGACATGTAAAACCAGAAGTGGGCAGATGAGTGAAATTGAAAGGAGACTTCTAGGTTTTGGAGGGATGACTATATTGCTGAAAACAATCAGTTTTATTATTATCAAGGAAAAAGTGTTGTTAACTTTTTCTTTTCCTTTTCCTTTACTTTTTTAGATAAAGTGCCTTGTATTCCTCTACTGGCAGCCCTGAGGGTGAGTAACTACTGTGAAGCCTAATGCCCTGGAAAAGCAGAGCTTTGCTTGCAGCATCATCCCAAATCCAAACATGGCTTTTTTATTATATATCTAATTACTCACATAATCCCTGAAGGGTTTCAAAATGGTGTTGGGAATAAAGCCAGAGCTGCTTGGAGGGATCCATCAGTTTAACTGGGAAGAGATTTAACTGCCAAAGGTCTTGGGTCACCTCTGATGACAGAAAAACAGGGATTATTTGAGTGTGAAAGGCTATTTGAGTATGAAAGGCTTATCTGTGTCTGAAAGACCCATCCTGATATAGTTCATATTCTCAGGAAGCACTAAAAGACTCTTCTTTCTTCCCAGCTTTCTTCCCAGTGTGGTAGGAAAGCAGATACTGGGGCCTCTGGTCTTGTTACAAATTGGAACCATTCTCTAGCTCCACCTGAGAATTCAAGATCACATTGACAGGGTGGGATGCTGCTGTATGAACCAATCCTTCAAATTCCAGGCCTTCCTTTCAATACCTTCTGGAGGCTGGTGCTTTGCTGGGCCTGCCCAGTGGCAGATATGGGCCAGCTCCCAGGATTCCATCCTGTGTCTACACATAGCCATTAATCTGGGACCCGCACTTAATTAACTTGCTTCTCTTGTCCTCCAGATTAGGTCTGGATTGTCTCTTCAATGCAGCCATTGTTCAGAGACTGTGATCATGAGCCTTCTGGTGGTGTGTCTTTGCAACACTTGCTTATTTTTTCCCTTCTCTTTGTTTAACTGCCTTTATCTTGACCAGGAAATTTTATCATTTTTGTTCTTCCAAGTTGCTCCTTCATCCTGTTAGAGAGAAATTTAGAGTTTGCACAGTGGAAAACCAGATACAGCCTATTAGCCAGTGTGTCTATTCCTTGGCATCCATGCACAAATAAATGTAGCGTCTTTTGGTATTTGTTCCTTTCTATGTTTTCAAATAAGACAAATTAGGTGGGTTTTCACACACCATGTCCTTGGGCAGTGGGACACCATTTTTCAAGATATATGCATCCGAAAAGTAACCAGGCCAATTCATGGGAGCAAAATCCATTTAAGGTACTCAAAGAAACCACTGATAGCTCAGGAATCACTGAAGACTGAAGCAGTCTGAAAGAATATTCCTCTGTGGTAGCCATGGTTGGTTTTGTTCTGCCCCTTGGGAACTAATTTTTAAGCTAGTGTTGGAGTTGGACAGAATTCTGGGTTGCCTTGGCTATTGTCATGATCCAGCACACCCATCCTCTGGTTCCTATGCCCTTACATTAAAATGTGACATTTCTCTAAACATTTTCATTGAGGTGGTTTAACCCCAGCTGACAACCGAGCACCACACAGCCACTTACTCACCTTCCCACTCCAGCAGGATAGAGTGGATGAGCACTGGAACTACAAATGAGAAAACTCATGGTTGACTTAAAAACATTGTAATAATTGAAATAAAGGATGATGATGAGGAGGAAATGATAAAAATGAAACTCAAGAAAGACAAGTAATGAAAACTAAAAACAATTGCTCACTACCAACCAGGTGATGCCCAGTCACTGCTGAGCAGTGGCCCCCACTCTATTTCTCTCTAGCTTATACATTAAGCATGTTGCCATATTGTATGAAATATCCCTTTGAACAGTTGGGATCAGCTGTCCAAGCTGTGTCTCCTCACAACTTCTTGTGCTACCCCAACCCATTTGATGACTGAGTGGTAGGAGAGTTAGAAAAGACCTTGAGGCTGTGCAAGCACTGCTCAACAATCATTAAAACATGCCTGAGTTATTAACACTGTTTCCAGCACAAATCCAAAGCATGGCCCCATACCGGCTACTGTGGAGAAAATTAACTCTACCCATCCAAAACCAGGACAGCAAGTTTGCAGAGTAGCCTGTGAAAACCATCTTACCTGTTCTGCTGTGCATAGCAACATCTTAGCTACTAAATTTTTGCTGCTTTCAGTCAGGACTTTTTCTTAGTGCCATGTAGAAAATACAATAATAACCTCTGCCTTATTTCTGACAGCAATTTGACAAAGGATCTGCCATGGTCAGCAAGTATTAAGGTTCAGTGATATCTTCAGTATTCAACAATTTGTGTAACACCCATATTTGTAAAATGCTACATGTTGTACTAGAGATAAGATACAACCCACATAATTTGTTTTCAGAAATTACAGGTATTACATTTGACCAGCTAGATAAAAAAAACTTGGTTAAATATTTATGTATGAACTCACTAGACCCCAAACATAACTCAGTTGATGAAGTCAATGAAGTTCATCAGTCATTCGCAATACATGGCAAACTGCGTTTCAGTAATCAGAAGGGCAAGGAAATGAAGCTGATAACAGCCTTTCCTTGACCTGTGCTATGACTCCACCAACAGTAAATTACTACTTTGCTGTGATACTCCTGCATCTCTCAGTCAAGGTGCTTAGTTCTAGACTATGGTCAGCCTGAAGAATGAACGGAACTTCCTCAAGTCAGGGCAAAAAAGGAGTCAGGAAATGGGAAAAGTCAGTCAGGTGCTACACATGGTAAACATTGGGAAGGAGGATCCTAGTAGTTATAGACCAGTCGGCCTGACCTAAGTACCTGCTAAGGCAATGGAACAGTTTATACTGAGTGCCATCACACAGCACTTACAGGATGGCCAGGGTATCAGACCCAGCCAGTGTGGGTTTAGGAAGGGTAGGTCATGTTTGACCAACCTGGTCTCCTTTTATGACCAAGTGACCCACCTGGTGGATGAGGGAAAGGCTGTGGATGTTGTGTACCTGGACTCCAGCAAGGCCTGTGACACTGTCTCCCATAGCATTCTCCTGGAAAAGCTGCAGCCCACAGCTTGGACAGGAGCACTCTGTGCTGGGTTAAGAACTGGCTGGATGGCAGGGAACAGAGAGTGGTGGTGAATGGTGCTGCATCCAGCTGGGGATCAGTCACCAGTGGTGTCCCCCAAGGGTCTGTGCTGGGCCAGTTCTGTTGAATATTTTTATTGATGACATGGATGAGGGTATTGAGTCTCTCATTAGTAACTTTGCAGATGACACTAAGCTGTGAGCGTGTGTCAATCTGCTGGAAGGTAGGAGAGCTCTGCAGAGGGACTTGGAATGGTTGGATGGATGGGCAGAGTCTAATGGGATGAAGCTTAATAAATCCAAGTGCCAAGTCCTGCATTTTGGCCACAATAACCCCCTCCAACACTATAAGGTTGGGATGGTGTGCCTGGACAGTACCCAGGCAGAAAGGGACCTGGGGGTACTGGTCAGCAGCTGGCTGAACATGAGCCAGCAGTGTGTCCTGGTGGCCAAGAAGGCCAATGGTATCCTGGCCTGGATCAGGAATGGTGTGGCCAGCAGGAGCAGGGAGGTCATTCTTCCCTGTACTCAGATCTGGTGAAGTCCAACCTTGGGTGCTGTGCCCAGTTCTGTCCCCTCAGTTTAGGAAGGATGTTGAGATGCTTCAGTGTGTTCAGAGGAGGGAACGAGGCTGGTGAGGGGCTTGGGACACAAACCCTGTGAGGAATTACTGAGGGAGCTGGGGTTGTTCAGCCTGGAGAAAAGGAGACTCAGGGATGACCTTATTACTCTCTACAACTCCCTGAAAGGTGTTTGTAGGCAGGGGTTGGTCTCTTTCTCCAGGCAACAATTGACAGAACAAGAGGACACAGTCTCAAGCTGCATCAAGGGAAAATTAGGTTGGATATTAGGAAAAAGCTTTTCACGGGGAGAGTGATAAAGTACTGGCATGGTCTGCCTGGGGAGGTGGTGGAGTCACCATCCCTGGATGTGTTTACAAAAAGACTGGATATGGCACTTGGTGACATGGTTTAGTTGAGGTGTTAGGGCATGGGTTGGACTTGATGATCTTGAAGTTCTGTGATTCTGTGAATTCTGTGAATGGTAAAGAGAGACACAAGTGAAGGCTGCTGGTTTCAAAGAGGGTGTCAGAGTTTAGCAGATTTCCTGGGAGTGCTGCCCTCAGCTACCTGCATGAGCAGTTGAGCTCCTCCTGACCAGCTGCAGGACCACTGTGGTGTGCAGCAGGTCATCCAAAAGGTCTGTGCTCCGGGAGATAAAGAAGCAAAGGGCCAACATTGCTAGCTGTCCTAGCTGTAACACCGTCATCACGGGGCAGGGTGCCCACTGTGCTTTTCCAAAGGCTTGTTTGCAGGACAAACAAGACTTAAGCACAGACCTGCTCAAGCTCCAGCTAGGGCCTTAACTAGAGTCATTCTGCAATTTTAGAAAATTGCTTATCATCATCACAAAAAATCATGGAAGCATATAATTTGCTGGTAGTCTGTATGCTCTGAAATCATATCATACCATAAGGAAAAATGCTAACAAAAAACTTTCCAACTAATTTAAAATTCAAGAAGAATTCAGTAATCAAGTAACAAAACATTTGTTAACACTTCATGTTATCCAATTACTACAGTCATAAGGGAAACAGATGATAAACAATGCATTTAAAACACATACACAAAAAAGCAGTAACTGATGCTGAAGCCAGGTGATAAAATGTATGCCTTCATCATGCCTTTCAGTCCTCCATGCCAGAGACAGAAGCACAGAGGTGGCAGAGTGGCTTGAGAAGAGAAAGGAGGAAATCAAAGAAACACAAAATACAACAACCCCAAGAAGTGTCCCCAGCACAGTAGCACAGCCAGTGCTGGGCTGTTCTAGCAGGAGGATGGTGGTGGAGGAGCAATCCTCACCTTGCTGACACCATCTCTCTGTTGGCTGTGTAGAGAGTCAGGCTACAGCAATTTCCACAGCACCTCTCGAGGGACCCTAGTGCAATAAAATGCAAATGTCTTCAGGAGAACACACCATTGGCTAATCTCATCAGCCTGATCTGCCAGAGCAGTTCCCACTGACGGATTTATATATTTTCTTATTATTTGGGAGGTTAGTTTTTTAATGAAGGAAAGAAACTAGTGACATTTCAACTACAAGTTTACTGGTACTGGTGTCTGTCAGTTTGGCTTTTCTCCTAAAACATGCCAAATTACAAGCAGTAAAAGTAAAAATCATGTTTCCCTACTCTAATTGGTAAGCAAAGAAATGTAGAATAACTTGAGAAAGAAGAGCTGTGCCAGAAGATGCACGAAAGCAAGAGAAGCACGTTTACTATACGACAGTCAAAGAGAAATGCAGAAAGCCCAGAACAGCGTAGAGGGCACTGCCTGGGAGGGACCTTTCACTGTAGAAATCAGTGCCAAACTGGTGAGTATACAGTGGTGCTGTGGGGTACAAGGACAGAGGCAGATGAGATGGGGAGGACTTGCCTTGGCCAAAGACCCCATCAATCCCTGTGTGAGGGCCTACACCAGCTACATGGTGACGGAGGGAGAAGAAGAAATTGCAGGGTCAATGGGGAGTTTCTAGAATGTCTTCCACTGTCTGCTCATCACAGTAAAAATCAGCCATTAAATGCTCTGGCAGTGCATGTTGAGCCATTGCATCATTTATTGCCTTAATCCCACAAGGAATAAGAACTTGCATGAACTCAGAAGCATTATCTGGGGAGCAGATGAACAAATTCTGTTTTCCTGGTGGGACACAAGCAGCAATGACTTGAAAGTTAACATAAAAGGTAAACTAGTCAATGAGCCAAAGGCAGAGTTCACTTGATTAAAACAAAGTATGTGACTACTTCATGGTGGAGTGAGATTTTCTAAGCTAATACTTGTATTTGAGCTCCATTTAATGTTTTATAGTGATTGGTTCAGAACCCACAGGGGCCATCCTCTTCCATGGCAGCAGTCTGGATTCAGGGATTGATTCTGTTGCCTCATTCTAAAGCATGCAACAAACTCTTCCAGTCCTCCCTTACTACAGGTTTCATGCAGGGGATCACTGGGTAAAAAGGGCCCATGTAAAGACTCTCCTGCTTCAGGTGTCATCCCTGGCTCCCTCAAGTGTGAAAGTGACTCTTCCCCCTTCCCAACCACCAACTACTCCTACACATATCACCTCCTCTGGAAATGGTGATGCCTAGTGCATTCTCTCTCATAAACATGAAGGATGTCTCCTATCCTTTTTCATATTTTTTTGAAAAGAGGAGAACATTAACTATGATCTGTTTTCCTTACTTAAGAGGTGTGAAGTATATGATGTTTCAATGAAAAATTATCAGGAAAAAAAAAGAAAATAAAATATCTGGGTATGTACCTCTTCCTTCTTTCTCTGTGACTTTCAGATAAAGTTATTAATTGAAGTAAATCTCCCAGCAGTGCTATGACAAAACATACAGAATGGTCCACATGTGGTACTGCACAATACATTCTCTTAGTATTCAACAACCCAGATGACACAGCTGCTAAAAGAAAAAAAAATGTGCAGTTTATCTAATATTTCACAAGGACTTGGCAAGAAGGATATTTGCTTTATCAGTACAAATAAGTAGGTAAAATGTTTCTTAATGAACTCAGTTAATCCAGGCATCACCTGAAAAGTTCCAACATCAGACTTTGTAACTAGGTTGCACTGAAATTGAACTTCCATGACCTCTTTTAGTGTTCTGTCACCTTTTTCACTGCACCTTTTATGTAAGGTACATTGATTCATTAGACTAAGAGCTATTAAGGATGGATTATTATTTATTATTTGATCCAGGTGTACATAGCTACCTGGGGATACCTATAAATCATGTGATGGAAAAGGCCTGCCTAGAAATGTTTCAATCTTAAAAAAGGAAAAATTGAGAAAGGGAAAAAAAGAACATTGTCACCCTCTTTTTACGAACTGAAGAGATTGCTCTAGCCTGAATACTGAACTAATCCTTATGAGTAGTTTGTATCTGTCCTGGAGGCAGGACAAGTTCTGCTTTCCATGGATCCATTTGAATATAACTGGCAGACTGCTGCCTGGGGGGAAAAAAAATAAATACTGAGGCAGAAAATCATCAGTCCAACCCCTAAAAGCAGGTCCTGAACTTTGAATGTCTCACAGACTGTGTACTTGAAGGCCAAGAAAAGAGAAGACTCTAAGCAAAATATGAGCCCAGAAAACCAGCTCCAAGCAGCAGGGATCTGCTGACGTTCCCCATAGGAGACTGGTGAGATGCAGAGTCTCCAAGTGCTGCTAGCAGGAAGCCTCAGCACAAAAACCCGGGCAGCAAACAAGAGCTATCTGGGGGTAGCAGGTACACAGGGTTGAAAGAAAATAGGGTTGAAGAATAAAGGCAGGATGAGGGCACAACCTGTGAGCAGCAGCCTCTGGAAGCAGGGTTGTGACCCCACTTTGGAGATGTGGGGTCACAAAGATGCACAAAGATCAAGGAGGCACTTCTGAGGTGCTGCCCCTTCTGCCCCTGAGGGGAAATATATCTTGGCTAATATAAAGAGCAGTTGAAAGTAGCAAACAAATATAAATGAGACAAAGTATATATTCATTTAAAAAAAATACAGCTAGCTAGATAACGTATAGCCATGGTGTACCAATTTAGAAAGGATTCTAAACTATTTGCTTCAGCCATTGTTTTTTAATTTAATCTTTTATTGATATATAAAGAAATTTTAATCTACTATAATCATGTATATACAGTCTCACTCTATCGGTGTGATAATATTTTAAGTTCCTTATGCCTGTGGGCTGGGTTAAGTTAATTTGGGGGGGGTGGGATCAAAAAGATAATATTAATTCATATCTTTACTACTGTTTCTCTCTCATCTTTCACCTTTCACCTTTCTCTCACCTCTTCACCTCTCTCCTTTTTTCTCTCAACTCTCCAAGGGAAAAAAAAAAAATAAAATATATGGGCCTTCTCTTATACCTCAAAAAATTAAATAACAGGTTCCACGACCAATGAGACATTCCTCTACTACTTTCTATTGCTGGCTGGCTTATCCCAAGTCCAGGGAGGAGTTCACACTGTCATGGATAAACAAAATGATTTCTCCAGATGGCTGCTAAGCAAGTTTTGTGCTGGAGAAGGTGAGGTGCTGCAAATGTGCTTCTTCCTCAGGTGCTCTGTGGATCCTTTTTCTGTCCAGGCCTCTGGCCAGGCACTTTATTTGCCTCAGTGATGGCACTGTCACAACAAATGGCCAGGTGCAATGTGGAGAGAGGGCATCTGGACCATATCTGACACACCTGAGCCTGCAGCACTGGGATATGCACAACCTGCAGATGGGCTACAGAAGTTTAGACAAACCTGGGTGATGTTCATTCAGAGCTTGTGCTGAAAGTCATATACTCCCTGACAGAGTGATTATACCAAAAGATTGATCATCTTGTGCCCCAAGAAGCTGGATGTCTGCACAGGTGTTTTAACACTTGAGATCCAGACTTCTTTTCCATGTTGCAGGCTGCTCCTTAAACTCATGTCAGACAGCAATTTCTCCTCTAGGCTCATCCTCATCTAATGCAAAACAACTCCGTCTCCTGTTCAACCCAAGAATTACACCCTTAATCTCTTAATGAACCGATTAGTCCCATCAAGAGTTACACAGCTGAAATTCTTGCTACAGCCCCTCGCTCAGTCTTCTCCTTGTCCCCATCTAGGACTGTGCCTGGAGGGGTGAGGAAAGCCTTGTCCTCTCTCCCAAATGCCACCTTTTTGACTCTGTGACTGTCAACACAGAGTATGCTGCAGAAGTGTGTGCCACACACATTCACATCTCATGCATTCCCAGCTACTGTCAGACAGTCTTTGGCATGGACAGAACATGGGTGTGGCCCAGGGTTGGTGGCTGGCTCTTCTTTCACATCCACATGCATTTCCAGCAGTGTGTTGCTGTACAATTTAGGATGTTATTCACATAATGACAGGGTTGATGAAGCGGGGGGGACAGAATTTTATCGCTTCATCAGGAACTAAATACTGGTATTTTTTAGCCCAGCTTTCATCAAAATCCACCAAGAAATTCTGAAAAAGAATTCCCTAAACAAACACACAGTGACACACATACACGCTCAAACCCCCCAAAACTCAAACCATTTGTTATCTCAATTATGTTTCACCAAATAAAATTGCCTATTTTTATTCCCAAAGGTCATGTACTGATATATTAACTATAAAAGTGCTATTTAAAAGTGAACAAAACCAAAATCCTTGCAGTATAGCTGCAAAGGTTGTTTATAGGTAGTGGCTGGGTTTCTGCCCAACACTGATGTGTTCTCCTTGCCAGAAGAGAAATAGTGTGGAACAGGGTCTCGAAACAGAGTCATTAGTAACAGACCATTGAAAGGCTGGTAGGTGTCCTATGGCAAAAAAACCCCAATCCCAAAAAAAAACAACCATGAACCTAAAACGAAACAAACAATACCTTCACACTCGCAAAGCAAAGCAAAGCAAAGCAAAGCAAAGCAAAGCAAACTATGACTGGATGAATACTCGTTAACTGGTACTATCTTATTTTGAGAAATGAACACTTTCTGCTGCTTGGCTGGTTTGTTAATAATTTCTGATCAGAATAGGAGAACTCAGGAGAAAGGATAACCTGCTGTTCACTCCCACCAGCAATTGCGTGGGGTGTTCAGGACGAGGGCTCTGAGATCCCAGTGCCCTCTCCTGGCTGGTACTGACCATGCTGGAATTTTCACCGGCAAAGAATCAGGCACTTGCAGAGGTCCAACCTCTTAGGGTTTTCCATCTTTGTTTTTGATGGCAGCATTACTATACCATCCAGTCTCCCTGAAAGTAGCTGGGTTCCTTTATTAATTTAATTAATTAATTAATGCCTCAAATTCATAAACCATCTCTTCCCACTTGTCTTGCTGGGAGAAATAAAGATTGCTTCTTTCCAACAGCTGGACTTGAGGGGGATTGCCAGGGTCTAAAACGTTGCCAGAAGCTTGTGGAAGATCAGGGTAAAGCTATAAAGCTTTATAGCTCATAAAGCTATATGGCAAATATGGCTGAAGGGATCCTCCTCTCTCCACTGCACTCCAGCTCCTTGGAATGCACACACAGCAGCCACTACCATGAAACACTTCATGCAAAGAGTTACAGCTACACAGTGATTTCCTACTCAAGGAGGGACTTAGCAGCAGGGAGGCTCCAAAATTATGTCTCCTTAACTCATTCCTCTGTCTACCTAAAAGGACCCTCTTGTACCTTCTTGTCTGGGACCCCGGCTCAAGAAATGCCAAATGCAGACACCAGGTAATAAATCTAAGAAAATCTCTGCATGAGAAGGGACTCTTTACTCCAACAAATTGACATAGACGTGCAAAAAAAAATAATTCAGAAGTAACACTTTGGATTAACTTGGGAATAAATAAGAGCAGAATTATCCAGTAATGCTCTCATCATCTTCAAAAAGATCTCTCTACAATATGATAACTGATTTTCAACCTTGGCCTGGCAGGCTCTTGGGAAAGGAAAAGCTATGATCCAGTTCTGATAAGATTATGAAAGTCAAATAAGTATAGAGAAAGCCCATTCATAACAAGCTGAAAATCCTTCTGCTGTGAAGTTAGAAAATGAATATTCATTTTCTGAGGTTTCCATCTCTGCTTTCAGAGATAAGATAATTGATCTTTCTCTCCCTGCTTTGCTCTGACCATCCTTTTTGCAAGGGGTCTGCACAAACACAGACTTTACAAAATGACTATTTAAACTTGATGTTTCCTATAATCTCTTGTTTCTGCCATCACACACACTAATGCTTGTGCATTTGTTTCTATCAAAAGATGCACAAAGAGAGTGGCAGAAGATTTCAGTTGCAGAATTATGGAAATGCAGGAAGAGACAGAGCTTAGAGACTAAGTGGTGACATGATGTACCTGGGAGCACTCCTGCAGTCACAGAGCTTGTGATAGCCCCAGAGGCCACACACTGATACCTCACAGCCACATTGCTGCTACGGGACTGCCTTTACCATCTGGGGGTCTCCTTGTGCCACCTTGCTCCAGAAACTGCTACTCTGGTGTTTTTGCTGTGGCTGATAAAGGAAGAGAATCTTTTATGTGATTGTAGCTGGATGAAGTGCTGGGACAGCTTCAGCAAATGTTATAAACATATTTTATGATGTCAGATAATGGAAGCTGCTGACCATTCATCAAGAAAAAAAATGCTATATCCACCCAAGGCATAGGAATGGTGTCTACACAAAATGTCTCAGTGTTTCTATACTGATACCCACTGAGTGAGGGACAAAGTCAATAGCAGTCAGTCATGTAAAGCCATGAGTGTGTGATTAAAACTAGAAAAATCACTGTAGCAGGGGAATGTCAGACATGTCCAGGTGAAAACATAAGCTCCTGGAAAATCTGAATCTGACCTCAGTGCTGATTCCAAAAGAGAGCAGACCAGCAGGGATCACTAGGGCCAACTGCACAAATTGCTGAAATGTAAAGAAGTGAGATGTAAGTTAGTGTTCTCAGAAGTAAAACTCTATCAAAGAGGGAAATCCTATCTCCACGCTTACATGTATTCTCTTAGAAATGCTGCAGTGAGATGCCAGAGCGCTCTGTTTACCAGGTGGTAAATATTAACAATGTTGGCAAAGAACAAGAAATGTTTCTAAAAAATATTAACACAGCCAAGAAGCAGCAGAGGGCACCAGTGAGAACATCCAACTTCTTCAGAGTCCAGAGCCGGGGCAGTCCCCACAGCTCCTTGGAGGCTCCAGCAGCTCTCCAGAACTCTCCTTTGCATCCCTGCGGGGCTGCTTGGCTTCTGGTGCTTCAGCTTCTCTTGCTGCTCAGCTTTGGGCAGTGCTTCAGTTTCACTCACCTCTCATGATACTGTCTGAACTGCTCCCTATGTTATCCTCAGCTATGCCATGACCATTCCCACTCTCAAAGCTTGTGCTCTGAGCCCCCTTGGCATCCTTCCCTCTTTGCTTCAGGTGTCCTGCCCCAGATGGAAGGAGTCGTGCCACAGGTACCTCTCCCTGCCTGCAGACACCCTGTGCTCCTTCCCCCAGGCATGTGCCTGCCCCATGACTACTCCTCCAAGAATTCCAGCACTCCTTCCCATCCTCCACAAGCACCCACACCTAGAATTTGAGAGGTCGTGGCCACTGTGACTCTCATTTCATAAATCTATCATAAAACACTATAGAAAATTCTGATCTCATCATTTTGCTATGAAGAGAGTTTCTTCCTCTCAGCCTTCCCGATGACCTCCCAGAGCACATCAGACTAGGTAAACACAGGCACAAAGCTGCTTCCAAACCAAACCACCCTCCATGTGAAACAAGCTGGGCTCCAGGACTGCAGGACAATGGCAGTGACACCACACTGAAGACCCACAGTATTAAAAGCATGTGATTTGTATCAGGATTCACGTCATACTCGTGTCAGGTATTTCTTTCTGGTTTTCTTCCCTGGCTCTCATCCAGACCCTTGAAAGTCAAAACTCTCCACAGCTGCATCACATGTGCCCTCTCTTTCCTCCCCTCCAGGTCTGGATGCACAGTCATCCCCTGCCAGTGTTCCACTGGGGCTGCACTGGGGACACAGAGTGCTGGCAAAGCTCTCACAAATCCCCCTGCTGCCCTCACCAGCACGGGGGCTATGGAGAAGCACTGCATGATTTCTTCTACTGTCACTATGTTCTCATGCTGTAGCATGTGAAGGACCATCGTGTGGCTCAATCTGGGTGACACCAACTCACACAAGCAGTTATGAGTCATTGTCAGAACCTGAAAACCAACACTGTTAGTGGCAAGATGCTGTTATATTTATGAATAAAAGGACAGAATTTGAATCTTACCTGTTATGGCAATAAAGAGCCAAGCTCCTCCTTCAAAATCCTTAGTGAAAGCCAGCCAACTTTAAAGGAAGGACTGGAGAATTACACTCTTTGCAATGAAAAAGAAATTGCATTTACTGGTCCTATGAATTTAATTAGCTATGTGAATGACTGAAGAGTAAAAATCGTAAATGAACAGTGCGGTGATTTAACTTTGCATTAGGAACAAACAAGTGGCATTTTCCAGCTTCAAGTGGCCCAAGATTTGGAAAACCAAAAATACATCCAAAATATATTCTGAGATGTTATTGGCCTAAGATTTGTGTGAAAATACCCATTCATTACTTGTACCACACATAATACTAACAGGAAACTTGGTTTTACATACACTTTTTTTCTCGGTGAATTTACTCATAGTGAAAACATTTATCATGGAAGGCCTAGAGACAGATGAACTTTGGCAGATCAAATGAGACCAAAAGCAATAAACAAAATCATAAACAAGTATCACAGAAAACTGCAGATATGTAACTGCACCCATTCAACTTTTTCCAGTTGTGCAAGGATTTTTCCTTATTCTCTTGACTCCTCTAAACTAGGTTCTGTTAGAATGTGCATCTATAAATGATGATACCATAAACTAATGCAGTTTAACTTGACCATCTCTACAGAACAATGAATTTTTGTTTCTTAGACCGCCAGAATAATCTTTCAAGATTCAGTCAGACTGAGTTCAGAAGTTGTCAGTGATGATAAATCAATCATCAGCCCTCCTTACTTGAATTTTTCTCTCTTTAGCTACTGGCTCTTGACATGACTTTGACTGCAGCATTTAAAATACTCTATTGATAAAGCAGATAAAGTTTTAAAAGAGATTAATTGATATGAAACCAAACCAAAGCACTCTTTCACTCAACACTGCTTCCATGCTTCACTGGAAGTACATTGTGTGAGTCACTTTTCTTGAAGTTGCCCGAGGAAACAGCCAGGCAAATATATCAGCAAGCCTGTTTCTCTTCATATATGCATAAGGTGTCCAAAAAGTTGCTCCTAATTTATCCCTCATTGCTCTTTATCAGTCTTCAGATTTTTAAATCAAGTGTGTTTAACTCTCTACCAGTGCCAAGTCATACATAATTCTTGCAAAGGTCTCCCCAGTAACTTGTTCAGAGCAATATCTCACCAAAAGGACAAGTTCCCTCCTCCTCTCTGTGGTGCTCCCAATTTCCAGCACAGCATGTTCTGCCAAAGGTGAAGGAAATATGAACAGGGAAGTTTAGCCCATGCAGCGAGTTTGCACTGCATGTTTCTGAAAGCAACTGAAGCCTTCAGACAGCAACCTGCTTGTGACACCTTTTATTTTTATTTTTATGAATTTTTATTATTCTTGCATTTGCATATTATTCAAGAAGCAACTGGACAACGTTCTCATGCAAATGGATTGATTCACAGGACTGTCCTACGCAGGGCCAGGTTATGAGCCTTGTAGGTTCCTAACAACTCAGGATATTCTGTGATACTAGGATTCACATAATTACTGAGATCTTTCAGGAATTGATTTCCCAAGATGTCAGTGTCTTTATAAAGTCCTGAATTCTTCGTGTTTACCCATCACATGTGGTCAGTCCCACTGAGTCTCCTTTGGCAGTTTTCCACACACAGGGTCAAATGCTGAAGCACAGATTCCCTTTTCATGATTGTTAACACGTGTTCTGGGAGACTTTTCACATAAACAGAGTTCTTCATCCAGAACTCACCCAGACTGTGGGTGAGCTTCTAGCTTATTCCCAAACTCACTTTCTGGATCTCCACCTGTATAACTCCCAAAAACCTTATGGAAAGACATTTTGTCATTAGCTGCTTCAATCAAATTGTACATCTGAATATGATCCATTACTTCAGCAAAGCCTCAGACCTTTCTGTGGGTCACCCAAATGCAGCTCAAACCTGCTCTGTCACTGCTCTCTTCAGACCCTCTGCTTCCAGTACATGTATTTTGCAAAGCCTCCTGCATCCTTCTATTACTACATCAGTTGATTTCCTTTTGAGACACAAGTGTTAAGAAAATTTTCTTTCCAGAAACTTTTCTCAAGCATTCTTTAAGAGAACTGTTCATATCTTTGCTGTCAAGCTGGTCATGTAAAACAAAGGGAGTAGAAACATAACTAAATTTTGGCCATGTTTATTGATTGTTTCCACTCACTTTCATCTATGCATACAGAAGTACCAGTACCCTCACTTTTAAATCATGTAGTGATCATTAGCCTTTGAGATCTAATAATGGCAGAAAAATAATGTTTCAGTTCCTGGGAAGGAGAGGGCTTCCAGATGGCCTTTTATTCCCCAAACAAGAAAAAACTGCTGTGAAATGTTGTTGCTGAAACAGCTTGAATATACTGATACAACCCAGACTAAAATAGGATTCCAGTGGTGCAAATCCATTGCTTTTAGGTTAAAATGTAAAAAAAAAAAAAAAATTATTCATGCCAAAATCACATCTGATTTTCTGCAGTCCACTATGAAGCCTGTTGATGGCTATGTTTATGTTGGGTCAAATGAGTGGCCAAGTGAAAATCAGGCAACACTTACATACTTCCCACAAACACAGGAGGGTAGGAAGTCTGCCTCTGACCTGCTGTTTCCACAGGGCCAGGCAAACCAGATCTGCTTGTTTTAGGCCTGACCAAACACAGCTTTTCTACCATTTGAAGCTAAGAAAGCACCAGACAAAGCCAGACTGTTCAAAGTTTTACCCAAACACTTTGTGACACCTGGTCATCAGCCTATCAGGTTGGCTTTGCCATCATGCATGTCTGCTTTTCAGTAAACATGTCCTCAGACAGATTATTCTACAATTATTAGGATGGTGGTTAATGTTGACTATTGACTACTGTTGAAGGCTAATGGCTGCTAGCCATCAGTAAATATGAGTGGCAGCAGACAGTGCCACAGACACCACTCTCTAGAAGATGCAAAAAAGATATTTATAAAGTTGGCAGATCTGAAAAGTTACCAACCAGCTTTGCAATGACCCCTACAGTATTTTCCTCACAGTTGAGTGAGAACTGGCTCCTTACGTCATGTAGCTTCTCTAGGTCTGACCCCAGAACCAGAAAGGAAATAAATGTTGGAGTCTGTATTTGATACTGCCTGAGGGCCAAAATAAAGCTCCCCTTGCTGTCATGACTGCAGTATCTTTGAGACCATTTCATTATCAAATATACCATTATTAAATGGTATGGCTCAGCTTATTGGTGAAATGAAACAAAACATCCATCTGAGAGCAGCAGGCTGCACCCAAAGAACACTGCATTATAAAGTATCTGCAGTCATTTAAATGAGATGAGAATCACCCAGTGCTTTTAGCTGTGCTTCACTTCCCACAGAGACAAAAGGACTCAGAGAGTCTGCTGCCAAGTCTGCAGGAAGATCAACACACCACTTACCTATGGGGGTTTCTCCTGAAAGGGATCCTGAAAAGGCAGCGAGTGGAGAGGGAGGATTGACACGTGGCAGATGTTAGTTTGCACATGACAGCAGTCACTTCATGCTCAGACAAGGTACTGAAGAGTGAAGGAAGAGGTCCACACACAAGCATCAAGTTGGGAAAGGAATGGTTCTTCAGTGTCCTGTATTAAAGGATGTTCTCAGTTTAATTCCCACTGCTGACGCTGTGGCAATTGCACTGAGTTTAAGGCCCTCCTCTCCTGTTTCTTGCACAGCTCCTGGCTGGCCAGGCTCCCCACAAACCTCTGCTGTATTCTGCTCTACGCAGGTGGTCAAAAGCCTGAATTAATGTTAGAACAAACCCTGATTAGGTGAAATACAAGTTAAGTATTTCTAGCATTGGATGATAGAACCCTCCATGGCAGGGGTTTAGAACTAGATGATCTTCAAAGTCTCTTCCAACTCAAACTACTCTATGATTCTACATTAACTCAGCTATGTATTTAGAGAGAGAGCCTAATCACCAAACACTGGATTTTAAATGCTGCAAATCTAAAGTTAAAAGGCTGCTGGATATACATGAATTTGAAGCTTGATAGGGACCTACTGAAGTCCAGGTCACCACTCAACTCTTAGAAGGAAGTATTTGAACAACTCAGTATTTCATTTACTCCCTGAAGGTACTGTCCAATGCTTGCATATGTATAAGCAGGAAATTTGTTCAGTAACAGACAATTTTCTGTGTAGTTTGTGAAAAAAAATCCATAGAAAACCTGCAGATACACAGTTGCAAGCATGAGGTAATGCAGCCTATGAAATAATGACTGAAACAGCCAACTTAATCATCATTGTCATCTGCCCACACACTGTGCACACAGAGGTAGCAGATAAGAGGTTTAAAGTAAGTCGTACAGCAAAAGACTCAGGAAATTATTCAGTTTATCAGAAGAAAGGGGAAGCATGTAGTAGGGAACATGGTCAGAGAAGGATCTTCAACCACACAAGGCTGCTGCAAGAACCATGCCATCTGTTGCAAGATGTTGCAAGAAGCTAGAATGCACACAGAACTAGAAACACAGCATTTATTTTTCACAGCATGAGGGATTCACCAGTGACACAAGTGTCTCAAGCACCAGGGTGTATCATGTTTTGGTACATTGTGAGTGGATATGTTCACAGATGATTCCTAGATCAAGCACCCCTGTACTGAATTTGAAGAGAGAAATGCTTCAGAGAAATTCTAATGCCTGTGTTATGCTGAGATCAGTCTAAGCAATCAAACCCCTGTCTTCTGGCCATAAAATCCCATGACTCAGTTAACCTCTAAATGTACCAGCCACATCGGATTGTGCAATACTTATGCCTTTTTATAGTATAAATAAAGCAGACTATGGCCTTGTGATACTATCTCTGTGTGTGCAATTTCTTCCTAGATACTATGTCTATTACTGTAGCAGGAAAGGGCAGCTGCTGGTTGAAGGTTGCTAGATGGAAACACCTCTTTTGGGGTTTATTCTATACTCTGCTCAACATGCAACAAGCTCAACTGAGCAGTCAAACCTGGACCTGTTGTCCACTCTCTAGAAGGACAAAACTAGCATGCTTCAGATACTCAGCTTTCTCATGTTCTCTCTATAAAGGAAGAACCTCAAATCAGAGCTGTTCTACTGAATTTCGTCGCTCTTGTTCCATCTCCCCACATGTAAAATGGGGATTAATTGGAAAAGGATAGCTTATTTCATATGGGATGACTAAGAAGTATAAGGGCTTAGTTTTCAGGGGCAGTGAGAATCATATTATTGCAAGGTTATGTTTGGGGGTTGGGAAAGGGACAATACCAAAAGTACTTTATAGAGTTAAATTCACCCTGCAAAAAGAGGAAAGCACATTCAGATATGCTGGCAGGGCTTCCTGAACCAGCTGTCTGAAATTAGTTCGGTCTTCCAGCCAGTTGAGAATTACTGCAATTGATTTTCCAGCAAGGGAGACTGAGTTGAAGAGTCAGGCTACATTCCCTTGGATGTGCCAGTAGCAACAGCCATCCAGCCAAGACACGAGGCTGCCAAACCCTGGTAGAGCTGGGCTGATGCACATCCACCTCTAATGTCTATCACAAGCTGAGTGCACCACACACGTCAGAGAGAGCTGATACCTTCATTTCCACCTAGGAGGGAACCTGTAAGTGCGTACTGTACCTTAGTACCATGACTTAGGAGACACCTCTGAGCACTAAAGATGTGGGGAACGAACCCATGGTCCATGCACAGAAAGATGGCTTTGATAGATGGAGACAAGCTGAAAAGGGAGCTGAGAGTGGAATAACAGCATGTATACCCAGAGCCCTGGAAAAGGAAGCACTTTACTATTTGCAAGTATCTGCTTCTTTTCTGGTGCCAGGATTACTTTTAACCTCTTTAGCTCTTTTCACAGCCTTTCCTGCCATTGAATCAGATGCTAATGCCAGTTTTCAAAGCTACACATTTAATTCCCCAAACCTCCCAACTGTACTTGTATCCCAGGTCCTCAGGCTACAGCAGAGTGCACAGATGTGAGAGAACATCCACCAGTCTCCTTCCATATTTTGTTTTCTAAACACATACGTAAATATGCAAATCATTTTCAGATGAAAGCTGAAGCAAGAGGACATTCTCTGTACACAGCAGAAAGACAAGCTGGATATATTGCATCAGCTTGTTGCATTTAAGTTGCACTTTTCTGTTTTTGAGGCAGAGGGCTCACAAGCTGTTGCTGATTCCTTGGTCCTATTCCATGTTGGTTTATTCTGCTTCTACACTCATCAATTCTCATGGGCTGCAGTGAGAAGATGTTGCATAAATCATAAATGTACTAACTCTAAATATACTGCTAATAATAGGAAATGGTCTTACTTTCCACATTTTTCTTGAAGTCTTAGGTTGGGGGATAAAAATAGGAAGCTGTCTGCTGCAAAGGGTCTAAAATCAGTTTCCACACCTGTTTCATATGAGGATGTGTATTTTAGCAGTACTCTTTTCCAAATCACACATGACTGATGGAAATAACTGTATTTCTCAACAACATAAACTTAATTCCTCTACACAGCGCATTTTGTTTATTCCTACAGGGTTTTTGAGACCTACAGCATTAGATGTTGAATTAGGAAATAGATGTTCAGTTCTGTTTTATTAGCACAAGGAACTTTCTTATCTATTGAGAAAACACACTGCATGCTGGCAGATCAAGTACAAGGAAAAAATTCTCAGAAAAATAAACCCAAATTCTAATCAGCAAAACCACAACTCTTAAATTTCACAAACCTCAATTTTGCTTTTCTCAGTGACTTTCTCAACTTTTACCAGAGCCCAAGTGTTTGAATGTAAACACCTCTAAACAAAACAGACAAAACTCAGTGGTTTATAACTAAGATGGAACATGCCAGTTATGCTTAATTGGCCAGATCTAAAGATTCCTCTTAGAAGCTATCAATTAAGCCTTCTCCACTGTTTTTCCCATTATACAAAGTAACCTCTTAATTCCCCACAAAACAGAAGAAATTGTCCACAAACCCCAGCAGCCTCAGCAATGAAACAGAAACTGAGCATAAGCACTGCTAGGTCTGTACTGGCTGACACTGCCTTAAGTAGAACATTTATCCCTATATGTGAATGACATCAAACTCTGCTGGCAGAGGCTAAAACAAACCTTCCTAGCTTTATGTAGAAAATACTTAGATTTAAGTAGGTACAAAATTTCCATCTCCTATAAGAAGTCATTTCACATGAACTTGGTAAGAAAGTGATAAAACTCCATCAGCTATGTCAAGAAAATTTCCTGCTTCGACCTTCATCCGGGTTAGGATAGTCATGATGGTAGTGAAAATACTTGACATTAATCAGATTCAAAACAATGCATAAACTTTAAATATTATAATTTTTCTGTCATCGGTGTCACCTATTAAAAACAGGAAGGATTTTAAAATGTGACTTGCTTATTGCACATGATATGATTTCCATTGAGTAAGTCAATCTGTGATTACATTGTTTTGACAAGGAAAGGAAAAGATAACAGAAGCATGTCTATTGATTCTTAGATTTGTTTAAAAATCCTGAAAAATAAATTTGTAACAAATTTGACCTAGAGGGTTGTCAGTTAGACTTTGCAAGATTGGTCATAACCAAATTTATTTTGAAAGTTCAAATAAACTTAAACAAGCTCTGATGGAGAAGGTGGGTTTCTTATCCTGAAATATCCTTATATTTCTGAAAAGCTAATTGAAAAAGCATAGAACAGAAAAAAACATCATTAGCTTTACAGGCTTTCAAACCCTCCTGGCTATGAGCTCAAACAGCAACACTGTTGGGAATACGATCTGGGGAAAGGTAGTAGTAAGGAAGCTTTTTGTTCTTGTTGCGCTCGGTGATGGTGCTGACAATCTCATCCAAATTCTTGCGGAATTTCGCCATAGCCTCTTTCACCGGCTTCTCCACAAAGTGTTCATCTGGGTACATGCCCAGAAATAGCTAATTGAAAAACACCAAGAAACCATACTTTGAGAAGGCAATTCTGTTACTATATATATATATATTTAAATATATAATACATAATAATATTTTATCTATATATATATAATACCACCACCCAGAGCCTCACCTCACAGATGCTTCTATTAAAATAGTATTATCAATATTTAATATTCCCTCTATTCTTCCCTCTGTTTCTGCTTCTTTCCATCCCTACATGTTTCTGTGGTGCTGGTTCAGGTGTCTACATGGCACTTCTTGACCTAAAGAGACCTCATCCACTGAAAACCATGCACTTTTACTCAGGCCAGTGGTCAGTGAGACAGGCTTCCTATGCCAGATCTCTGTGTAGTCACACAAACATTTATGCTGCTAGAAAAAAAGACAGCATGAGAGGGGAATTCACAGTCAGTGATTTAAAAGGAAGATGACGACTTCATTCAGTGACAGTGAAGATTCTGTTGACTTATAACTGTCCTTCAGAATTCAATATGACAGTTGCTTTAGTCAGCCTGGACTCTGAGAGTTCTCTGAAAAGTGCACTGCCAATGTGCACACTGGTGTTACTTTGGGAACTATTTCCCACAGTACAAGCTTCTCTACTAGTACTGCTTGCTTCTTATAGAGAAACTGAATTTCAAGTGCCCTCTGTCAAATTTCAAAACACATTCTCCAGAGCCCTTGTGTGAAACAATCAGGTACCTACAACATCATTTAACATGAGGGAAATGGCTACAGACCATGCCTGCAAAGCCTTCTGTAGGCTTGTTTTGTTTTCACTTCTTACCCTCCAGGCACAAGCCACAGCTGCAGTGCACATGGCACTGGAGCAGATTTTCCAAAGGAACAGGACTTGGGGACCCAGCACTGCTTTACCTTCTTCCCCAGCACTGCAGGGACAAGGAATGAAGAAAACCTGTATGCCTCTGCAACCCTCTGCCTCCCATACCAGCATCCTTATTCAGCAATGCCGTGCTCAAGCTTATAAACTGGTTATGGCTGAGACAGCCTCAGAGTAAAAATACTTCAGAGTAAAAAAAACTTCCTTCTCAGAGCTGGTTTGCATCCAGAAGAACACAGGCAAACCCACAGCACTGACACACCTCCACAGAAAGGTGAAAATGGCCAAGTCAAGCACAGAGCAGCACAACAATCTCATAACAATGCCATGGCCCTCATGGTCTCGCATCTCCAGCATTTAGAGCATGGAGGTTGACTTACTTCTGTGTCCTGGAATTGGCTCAAGGCCCAGACAGCTCCAAGATGCCAACAGGAACGTCCCCTGTCTGGCAGACTCTCCACAATTTGCTCGATGGTGACTGTCCCCTTTTCTGTTGGAGGAGGGCAGCGCATTGTTGGTGGGGCGTTGGGAATCCAGGAACACCAGTCGTACTGCACAAGAACAAGAGACCACATTGAAAAACCTGCAGTGGCTGGTGTTTAGGAACACACCAAAGAAAAGTTTGCCTCTGTAATATGAGCCCCTCAGAAAGAGATGATACTAATGGGAGATGCTCTAGAGAAGGACTGGGGGTGACAAGGAAGTCCCTACTATTTTGCTCAGGAACTCACAAGAGAGCTGGGTAATCCAAATGAGAGTATTTATTCTGTTAACCACAGGTATGTGCCACACAGCCCAAATTCAGCAGACTGGCTAAGGCTTTAAATATTTTATTAAACAAAGTTCCCTTCTGATAATCTGAGGTGATTGCCTTTACTCCAGCTTCCCTTTTCCACAAAATTTCCTCCAAGAACATGCCCACAGTGAATGCCCATGTGGTCAGATACAGAGATAAAGCATGCTGGTTCATCAAGAGATGTGGAATATGGCATGCAGATCTGACCATGGTGAGCAGCAGACTGGGAGCTCATAGTCACTTCTGGCCTGGTGCAGTGCTGTGAGATGCTGATGTCTCATCTTGCCTCAGATATGACCCTGAGTTTTGCCACCATCTAAGATGCTGCTGTTACCAGAACTCACTCTTTTTCACTTTTTTCATTACCTACCCCTACTCTGCTTGAGGGCAAGTACACAGCCACCTCCTGCTCCTCCCCTCAGCCCTCTCTGCCTTATGGTTCCATGGCTGAAGATCCTTTTACTGATGGGCTGCATACCCTCTGTATGCCAAATTAAGAGATAGTTTCTTGGTGGCTCTTGAACAGACAGGATGCTCTGAGGGGGGAACTGGGAGTTGCCTCAATCAGTTGTAAAGACAAGTTAGAAGGCAATGGTTGCAGAGGTCCCTAGTCATGGACATGTCATAGCAATAGTGTGAATTCCTTAGACACCAGGTTCCAGACCTTCTCCAGGGCTCCTGAGCTGCAGAGGTGGACAGGAAGGTCAGCATAGAAAGTGATGTAGGATATTTGGAAATAACCACCATAATAAAAATGGTCTCTCTGCTTATCTCTGAGATGATATCTCAGAGACCACCTATGCCTGAAGTGAGAACATGCAAAAAAAAAAAGCTCATAAAATCATAGAATATATCAAGTTGGAAGGAACCTATAAGGATCATCTAGTTCAGTTCCCTGACCCTTGCAGAACTACCTAAAACTAAGCCATCAGGCTAAGAGCATTATTCAAATATTCTTTGAACTCTGACAGGCTTGGAACTGTGACCACTTCCCTGGGGAGACTGCTGTAGTGACTGACCACCCAGTCAGTGAAAAAGCTCTATGACTGCCAAAGTGATTTGCTTCTGGCTGTTAAATCTGCTTTCCAAAATGCCTTGATGTTGAAAGAAACAGCATTTGAAAGGCAGGCTGTTATTATAGTTTCAGGGCAGATATATGTCAGCCAAGGCAGGCAGGGAGAACATAGGTTATCGGTATGTGACACATCAAACATCACAGCAGAATCTCAGAGTTGCCACTTGGTTTGTAAACACAAGAAATGAGCAGCAATGCCATTTAAATGCTTAAAAAAATTATTCCCATAATAAAATCAATAAAACTAAAATATACGATTAGAACCCCAATCTGATCTTTGGTACTTACGTAGGACTTTAAATGTCTTTCTCAGCTTTTAAATTACTTCAGTTTCCCCAGATTTCACAGGGATTTATAGATAGCTCTACGGTTATTTTGATAAGACAAAGTAATGCAATTATATGCATCTACTAAAAAATGCTTCTCAGATCCTGCCCTGGTAGATTTACCTCCCATCCCAGAAAGAGGAAAAGTCTTCCCACAAATTCCTACCTGACCAAAGTTCACAGCTGCATGTTGAGCTGATGTAGTGAACATGATCACTGTGAGATATTCTGCTAGTGTCTCTCGTGTCCTGATCATCTTAGGGAACCCTAAATGAGGGAGAAGAAAAGCTTGACCCAGCAATCAAGTAACCCTACCACCCAGCAGTAACCAAAAAACATGGGTTAGAGGGCCATGCAGCAGTCACTGAAGAGCAGGGCATTCCATGAATCATGCTGTGTGGTCTAACAGGAGCTCCTCAACCTCTTTGTGCCTTGGCTGTGCAGCTGTAAAAACAGCCTTACTTCATACAAGTCTGTGAGGCACTGCCACTGTTTGCAAAGTATGTGGTGTTCCATATGGGAAAGACAAAGTATAATCATGCCTTCAAAAAACAGTGTCCCTGTCCTACCTACCCTGCAGCAAGGAACTCCCAGAGTCCCCAGGGCAGGGACCTCAGATGCTCCATTTTTCTTCAGTGTGAACAGGGAAGGTTCTTGCCAAGGAGGAAGAGACCATGTGCTTGTATTCATAAAGGTCTGAGGTTCAGCAATCAAGTGTATTGCAAGAAAGAGTGCAGGGAGAGTTTATTCACTGAAACGGGAAGTGAGAAAATGAGAACTTCTGAAAGACAAACAACAGAATGAGGAACAGAAATAGTTGCTTTAAGCTGTGTTTGAAAAAGAATAAGCAGAGTTATATACAGAAAAAACAGAGTAGTCAGGGACTAGGGAAATATTTTGCAACGGAAGCAACCCCAGGCCTGTATCACTCCTGTCCTCACTAAAGCACAGTCCTGTGCTGTACCCCTGTCCCAGCCCAACGTGACCACAGGTCCCAGTACACCTACAGAGAGGGGCAAGCTGCACCTGCCCAGGCTGCCTGTGCCAGCTGCTTCCTATCTGCCCCACCAACCTGATGCAGATGTGAACTCAGCCTGTGAGAGGGAAGAGGTACCTCTGGCTTAGCCCAAAGAGGAGAGGATGCACCATCCCCTCCTGTGTCCTGCTATTCTAAGTACACTGTGCTCATCTTTAAAGGAGTTTGGCATTCTCACAATCATAACAGCCATCCCAGGGAATAAACAGATATCACAGCCTCCCTCATTTGGCCTCCTCCCATTCTTTATAGTCCTGCCAAGTGTCCCTTCTCTATGATACAGCCCTTGGAGCAGCAGCAGTGCAGAAAGACATGCTGCAAGCCTGGTAGTATTCCCATCTGTAGTGGCAGTCCTCCCACCAGTGGTGCCTGTAGCATCCCACTCCAGCTGGAGCCCTGAAAAGGCTCAGTACTTGTCCCATGTCAAGATGCATAGGTCAAACATGAAATTCTTACCAAGAGGAACAATATTTCTAAGCTTTTGCTAAGAGATTACTAGGCAAAAAATATGAACCTTTGCTTGTTCAGGCAGATAAAACCCAGAAGTCTTTTATCCACTAGGACATAATGATTGGAAACATCACACTTTTGCCTGGACATCTGGCACTCCAATGTGTGCATGCTACACCACAGCCATCTGCCCTAGGTCACTGGCCAAAAGGTGTTGACAGACGTAAATCACGCAGGACAATAGGAAGAATCCCCAGCCACCTCTATAAATTCCTGAAAATCTGTTTGGAAAAAATGTGAATGGAAGAGAGATGCAACATGTTTAGGGAACGACAGTATTTACTCAGGTAGGTGAATTGAGCCATGTTATGGATGAGAGCTCCCATGCCAGGTAATGGTTTGCAAGAAAAGAGAGGCGGCGAGAAGAGACAGAGCAAAGGAACATGTTTATTGGAAATCATTATGAGTATCTTCTCTTGAAGAGAGTAGAATAGTTCAATGATGACACAAATGCTGAACAAATGTGAAATGCAGCAATATACTCCTAGGGAGGTTCTTACATGTTCCTATTTGGTGTGAGGTTTGGAGGAGAGGATTCGAGGGGCCTCACTGCTCCTTGTTTTCTATCAGTCTGCCTGCTGGTTCCAACACATACAGACACACCCCTTAATGCTTAAAGCATGAGCAGACAAACATCAAAGGACCTGTCCCCAGTGTTGAGAGGTTACACAAGTTGCCCAAGCTGATTATGGGAATCTGTGTCAAATGAAGGAGTGATCTCCTGAGAGATGGTCTGAGCCAGGGTCTCACCATAAAGCTGAGCATCTCCAGGCCAAGAAGAGAGGGGGTCTCTAACTAGGGCTGTGCACTCAGCACTGCTGTCAGCAGGGACTGGACAAGCTGCAGACATGGCTGGGCTCACACCTTACCTGAGGCTTTCACACCCCTCATTCCATAGACATAAATGTCTTTGACAAAGGCCTGGAGCTCCACATCCTCACACACCACCTCGTCACTTTCATAGTAGATGTGAATTACATCCTCTGCAAAACTGCAACAGGCACAGACAAACAGAACAAAATGAGAAGGAGAATGCAGCTCTGATATTGCAGAAGATGATCTTCTGACCTTGCAGATGCTACATGGGGAAAGAGAGAAGGGCAAGAGAAGGTCTCAAAACCCTCCTATCTCCTTCCTACAAGCAGTGGGAACGAACAGAGGAAACTTTGATTAATTTAGGATTGCAGCATCACTTCTTCCCCCAAGAAAAAGATCCTGGTCACATTGCAACCCCTGAAAAATCCTGTGCACTTTATTCTCTTACTTGAGGCTTTGCTCCTGCACAGACCTCTGTCATCACATCTACATCTTTTCTCACTCCATACAGACTTCCTCTTGCATGTCCCCATGGCTCCCACACTGGACAGTGAGGTTCCCAAACTGTGATACCAGTACCATTCCCTGCATGTGGGACGCTCCAAAGCTGCTCCTGAATGCCAATAGTTGACCCCTCCCATTGGACATCCTTTTTGTGAAATACTTCAGTGGCCCAGGAAACCTCTGCTGGGAAGAAGAGGTCTAGAGCTTTTTCCTTTGCCCACTGTTTACAGCAGACATCTCCTTCCTGTTCAGTTCCTCTTCTCAAGATGCCTCTTCCTATAAAAGCTTCCCATGCTAGCTCACCTCTGAAAGAAAGGCTCTTAAAAGAGGAAGATAACAGCAGTAGCTTTGAAAGCAGTGAAAACAGGTAATCCTGATTTCCTGAAGAACTGCAGTTCACAACTGAATGACTGGTTAATGGAGCTGTGCTGAGATATTCTGTTAGCTCTGCAGGTTCCTTGCTAAATCCCTTGCTGAATATTTTGACAACAACCCATAGAAACACTTGACTGTAGAAGCTGACTGATGGGATTAAGAATTGCTACCCAACAGAGATTTGTCCCTTAATAAAATATAAATTTACACATTTTATAAATTTACTGCTATTTGGAGACTTCTACAAATCTATCTATGTGGTTCCTATCAGCCAATCAAGAGCTGTCATTGAGGCAGACAAATAACTGCATTAACACCAAAAGTTCAAGAAATTTTAGCTTCCAGAGGAAGTTAAAGGACAACAAAAACTTTGCAACATGCAGAGAGAAGGCTGCTCTCCATGAGCTCTGTCTCCATGCAATTGGCACTGGTGCCAGGTGAGACAGGAAGGGGATCCTCCTCTCAAAAACTGGCAGTATTTCAGACCCCCTTCCATACAAATAGAAATTAGTATATGAAGTGTGGGTGAGACCTTTTGGGCTGAAGTATCTTTAGTTTGGTGCATCTATCTGCAGTTAGATCAGAAACAGGAAGAGGACTAGAGGACTTCACAGATTTTCTGTGTGAGACTCAATGTTTCTATGGGGACAACCTTATCAGCTTCCTTCGGTCTAGGCCATCTACATCATGTGAAATAATGCTGGGGATATAAATTATTTCATAAAAAAAGTGAAGACTGATACCCCTGCAGAGTGTAGGAGATTCCTGGTGAGCAGACACATGGATGACTGTGGGCCCATGGGTCAGGATCTCACACACTCAAAAGGGTACTGCCCACACCATTTATAAATCAAATGATTCACAACTCAGCCAAGTTTGAGGCAGAGTAACATCGTCCTCTAGCAAGGTGAACACCCATAGTCAAACTGAATTGAGCTGAATAAGTACTACCTGGTATTTGAAAGGCATATCTCAATCCACAAAGAAAACACAGGAGAGAGAAGGAAGCTAAAAAAAAAACAAAAAACAAACGACTGCACGAAGAAAACAACCACAGCAAAGTTATAGCTTCCTTTTGTCTCAAATGGGCACTCACAACTGCAGGAAATATTGCAAGATAAACCCTTGTCAAAACACAGAGAAAACACAGGAGACAAAGGTGTCCCCAGAACTTCCAATATTATGCCTGCATCATTAAACTCCTACTTTGTATACACAAAAGATCTGATTTTTAATTAACATGCTTTTCAAAAGTCATGTGACCAGAAACAGCTGCATATTTGGTAAGCAACTTACGCCATGCAAAAGTACGTTGTTTGTTAAATTAAATGTCATTGCAGAATAAAAACCATACAAGTCATCCAAGGCAGTGTTTCAGATCTGAAAAGGAGCCACATTTGTGTGGTCGAGCAGCCTTGCAGTACCTCTCCTTACTCAGAATTGCTGCCCTTCCTGATTAAACTCAGACTTTGCAATTTTAAGGAATTTTAAGAAAGATATAAACCGATGGGAACAAAACCTAATTTATTGCGTTTCAAAAGAGACCCATCATGGAAGCCAAGCTGATATTTTCAGTCCACAAGAACCTTAATGAGCTCACGTGGCTGGCTCAGAGAACTGAGTTCTCTCTTGGCTTGTGCATAACTAAAACCAAAAGAGAACTAAATTCCTTTTGCAGGTTAAATTCCAACTCAATAAATTTCTGTGAAATCCTACACAAGAGTAAATACCTGTAAAGGGTCCTCTGAAATACAGAATGAAAGAAAACAGCATTGGAAAAAGCAGGAATTAACTGTCCTTCAGGAGTGTGTGCTTGACTAAATATTTTTCCTCAGATGAGGTATACTGGATGGAATAGGCATTACATGACTAACCAGCCCAGATACTGTTTACAAGCTGCGATGAAGATCAAAGTGAGCAGGAAAATATTATGTCTGTGTCTCTGTGACTTTATTAGCCAATATCTAGAACTATGGTCTTTACCTCTTTATAGCCTCCCAGACCTTAATGCCATCATCCCGGTAATAGTAGTAGGGGATGTCCTCTTTGCTGTCCATTCCTTTAGCTTTGATCTCCTCAGGGAAGCAGAGGGAACTGTAAGTCAGATCCTTCATTGCTTTTTGCACCATTTGCACATGTCCTCCTCCACCTGTAGCATTTGCCTGCAGGAAGAGCAGCAAGACAGGAACAGTAGGAGATTATGTTCCCTTTGTGCCAAGACTGGCTTTACACATTTGCAGGAGATGGGATACAGAATGCTGGTGAATCTGTTTTTCAAGGAGAAAACCACATTCCCACACAAAGTACCAAACTGCAGAGGTCTACTGGAACTGTGCATTTTGACTTCAGGGATTTCACACCTCTCCCATGAATCATTGTTAATACCCACATTTGCACCATAGGTACTGCTTATGCTGGAATACACTAATAAAGTACAGCATCATCAAAGCACGGCACTCCCTGCAGTCCTATGCTCCAGAAGCTGTGCATGTGTGAAGGAAGGCAGCCCTGAGTGTGTTAGAAGAGGGCTTAATTTAAACTGCCAGTGTTGTTACGGAATACTTTAGGGATGCAGGCTACCCTTAGTCACCCTGGAAATAATGCCAGGAGATCAATCCTGCTGGGCTGCTATGAATGAGGAGTGGCCAGGGTTTCAGTGTATGTTACATTTGAATAACACAGCATGTCCACAACAGACAGCACTGCAAAACTCTGCAGATAATCACTGCACAAGAGTTGCCAAAAGTTGCTTTTCTAGCATAAGATACACTGTTGTAGCAGTTGTGACCTTACATTTACTGTCCTCTTTGTTACCTTACATTTACTGGTTATTCATCTGCATTGGAGCCAACAAACTTCTGGAACTCCAGATCCTTGCTGGCAGGTCTTACCCACACACTCATCCCACATGCATGGGGTATGGACATGACACTTCTGTTTAAAGGGATGCAAAGTCTCCACAGTCAGCAGTGGAGTATAAACAAGGAAAGGAGTTTGGATTTAAACCCTCTATTCTGCTTGGGTAAAAAAACTCTGAAGCAAGGAAGCTGGTTTTGGCCTGGTGCCAGTGGTGTAATGAGGACAGAAGTGTCCTGAAACACAGGCTCCCTCTTTGAAAGGGTATCTGAAACCTCCCTAGACTTCCACAGCATGCCCCTAGCAGGTTGTCAAAGACACTGCTGTGTTCCCAAGCTGTTGCAGATCCCAGACCAGCATTCCATTTCTGCCACCAAGCTTGGTGTCATCTGTGAACTTATAGAGGATGCATGCCAGCCCTCCCCCAAATCATTGATATAGGTATGACATACAGCTATGTTTCACTGACTCAGATGAAGCTGAGAATCAGTCCTAGCAGGTCTGCTGCTTATGGCAACTCAAGAAGACAGTCTGGAATCTAAACACACTCTTTGTGGTCTTAGAAATCTGTCTTACCTACACATCTTTCTGTGATAGAAATTTCCATTTGCAGTCACACATCCCTTTGCTCACAGATGAATAGATGAGTATTTAAAAGAAGTTAGGGGCTTAACTATGTGCATTCATATTATAACCCAAAGGCACATCAGCAATGAGTGAGACACTGACTGACATTGACCAGTTCTGATTTGGCTACTTAGAGGTAAAACAGAACATCTTTAGCACAACAAGGCATCGGTTCTGTGTGCCTGATTCTCAGGTGGTATTACTTATGTTTGCCCTTTAATAGAAAGGTCAGGGAAGAAGACAATATGTGATGATGAAAGGATATGTACATATGGAACCATGAAGAACAAAGAACCATGAATAATGGTGAACTGACATGAACAGTGAAGATTCACAAAGACTTTACCTACCTTGTCAAAAAGGCCACACTCACAGATAAGCTGCTCTCGGGCTTTGGTATTGATGGCTATTGTGAACCGCATATGGGGCACCAAGAGCTGTGAAATGAAACAAACAATGGAAGAAGGAAAATTCTCATATTGAATTCAACAGCAGCCAGATGTAAAATTTGAAGTCCTGGTGGCTTAGCTGTATCTTATCTTGCAGGGCAGCCAGTGAAACTATTTCAGCTGAACGGTCACCAGAACTTCCTTTTGGTTTGTCCAACTGGTAACCACCCCAGCCCACGTGCACCCTCCCTTCATGCAAGAACTAACCTTGAAGAGGGGATGCACAGCAGGCAGCTGCCGGAACATAGCTATGCTGAACACCTCTGAGACCAAGTGTGTCCGTAAGAGGTGGGTCACTGTCTGGTGGATGTGGAAATCAGATGAGCGGACCCAAATTTTAGCTAGCAGCCAGTCATATGTGGCATCTGAAGGAAGGAAGATGGGATTGTCTGGTCCAGGCTTTTGACCAAGCTGAAAGTTATAAAAAGAATATGAGACCCCCAAGTCCTTCACGTTTAAAATGAGACAACAAACAGTGTGACCCTCTAAAGACCCTGACAGCAAGCTCACCTGGATTGCAATGGGTACAATTTTTTTCTCCAGATTCTTATACAGCAGACAGATGGGTGCAGCCAAGTACTGTACTGTGCATGGGTCTGTTTTATTGGCATCCACACCATCAAGAAGCTCATAGTCCACAATGAAAATGTTTCCTTGCTGTGGGGAAAAAAAAAAAAAAAGAAGCATGATGTGTTTTAATGACATGCAAGCAGCTTGGAACAAAGGGAAAATAGGAAGCTTTGGCCAGAGACTGATTTGAGCCTGGTGGTTACAGGCAATCCCTGGCCTGTCCTTGCTCACGGCAGCTCAGGAATGATGCCATTGAGACAGCGAGTGCCATTGCACAAACTACCTGACTTGTGTCTGCAGAGTCCGGCAGTGAGCGTGAGCCTTTCAGCAAAAAGCATCTATGTATTTGGTACTCATGCAGTGGCACTCAGATGCAAGCACGTTTCACCCTGTCAGCTAAAGAGAACCCTGTGTTAATTGTACAAACAAAAGCAAGGCGCCACCCTTGTCAATGCTTCTTCAGCACCTTAGTGGGTAAGATCCTACCAGGAAAGGAAGAGGCATCTTTCCCCTCTAAGGAAATCAGTCAATCCCTAACATTTCAGAGAAAGCCAGTGAAAAATGACTGTTCATCTCCTGGTTACAGCTCTTCCACTGGTCCTGCAGCTCCAGGACAGCAGGAGAAAAGCCAACAGGAGCACTGCCAGTCTGCAGACACAACCAGCTTTGCCATGACCTAGCACATCCTGAAGAAAGGAAATGCAGCTGAAGGCAGTAACAACAGACCCTGGAGATTAGAGGGTGTGAGAAGGAACAGGTGGAGCTCAGCCTGACCCAGAGCTGTACCTTCACTTCCTCCTCCAGTGTCAGGTTCCTCTCCAGACTGCATTCTACCATCTCCATGGTCACAGGCAGCTTCTTGGGTATCTCTGTGCATCTCCTGATCAGCACAGGGTTGCATCCATTCAGGAACTGGTAGCCAAACATAAAATCTTCCCTCCAGTGTTGCATCACATATTCTAAAGGGAAAACAAGCCTACAGCATCAATATCTGTGCAGCATCAATTTCTACTTCATTGTACGATTCCTCCTTTCCCCTTCACCTTTTTGTTGCATGGCACTGCAACTTTGAATACAGAAAGCAGCAAGAAAAGGACTCAAAAGGTGACAGATTTCTAAGAAAAATCACTGAAGTTAAATGGAAAGTTTAATCCTTGCTTCTCACTCTGAGAAGAATTAAATTGATGACACTTTGTTTCTCCATGTACAGAAGCAATGAGGAATAAAATATTCCACTTTTATGAAGAATACTCTCTTCATCTGTAAACCACCATCTCAGGTCTTCCATGATATTTTTAAATCCACCTCTTCAAACTCACAGGGCATGCAGTACAGAGGGGTAAGTTCAAAAACGGGTGGCACAGGGAGGAGAAGGGTGCATCAATGTATTTAGGGAAAGAACAGCAGTGAGTGGAGCAGTCCTTTTTGCTAGAGCTGGGTGAGGGAAATTTGGGGGAGGATTTGGACTCTGACTCAGTAAAACTCCTCATTTGTTATTTTGCTTGTTTGACTTGTTTCCCCTCTATTTTTCAGATGCTGATATAAACCCAGATTAACATCTCAATACAATTCTAGTTTTGGATACTCCATCTCTTTATTATTATATATGTAGTACAACTGGATATTTTCTATATGCAGCGCTCTGTTTTGTAATGTCATGTTGTCACTTCAGTTAACATGAAAAATCCCATTGATGTCTTCAGTGGAAATATGACGTTAGTGAAGTTTTCCACTACTGGCTGGTTTTAAACAAGACAGGACTTTTTCTGAGAGCAATTAATTTTTCTAAAAAGGGTAAAAGGATTAAAAATATAGGCCCCAAGGGAATGCAGTGATAATTTTTAAAAAGTCTCAAAATGCACAATGCTTTTCCATAAAGTGGGAAAAAAGTTAAGTTTATGCAAAATGACATTTACATTATCTCCTTCAAATGCCTAATGAGTCTGCAGCTGTATCTGAAGCCTACCTTAAGAAAAAAATGACTCAGCACCTTGGACAGAAACTGCATGACAGGAAAATGCCTTGAACCACCTTCTCCATTACCCCTGTTTCTGCCAAGGCTTGTAAAAAGAAAATTGAGATTCACATTAACATAACTGAGACAGATGCTTAATGCTTAAATGTAACAGAATTGGAGCTTTCCTCATGAGTATGGGAATGTTATCAATGAAATTAATTGTAGAACATACCTAATTTTTGTGTTAAAAGTACTTTAGGAAGCAATCCCATTAAATGTAACAAATTGCTGTAATTAGCTTTTAATATTTCTGCCACCTTGGGTGCTTGGGTTTATACCCAAGAAAAGCATAATTGCTCTTATTTCTGTGAACTGATCCCATGGCAGCCTGAAGAAGAGTAAAACTTCAGAGGAGGAGGAAAATCCATTTTCCTTTGCAGAGTCTAAACAGCCTATTCATACACATTCAAGGAGTCACACATTAACCAATTTAAAGTCGCTGTGCATCCATTGTATCCAATAATACAGAAAGATAAAAGTAACCACGGATGATACCAGAAGTTTGGGCCTGGCTCACAAATTGGAAGCTCCCCAGCCCATCTCTACAGAAATGACACCATGATCTTCAGAACCCCTGACCGTCTGCAATTCTTTTAACTGGGTTTGTAAGTAACCTTTAAGATTTGTGTATTGAAAAGGGTTAAAGAAAAGCAATATTTTGTCTTTGATATGTCAATGCTACACAAATGAATTTTTTAACAGAATGAAAGATACTGCAGAAACTGAAGGTCCCTGAAAGCAAAAGTGAAATTTATATTCTTAGACAGGGATTTTTGTCTTCTAGTAGGAAGATGTGAGTATGAAATGGCAAGCACAGGAGGATATTTAATGCAATACACATAAATAATTCTGGCACATTTTTGATAAGTGACATTTTGGACAAATGCCACAAGCATTTCCAGGTCTACCTCACACTAACTTCCAGTAAGAAGCATGGTTCCTTCGACTGTGGTCTGATGGCTTATCCTGGTCTGCATCAGGACCAGGTGAAGAAGTTACAGTTTTCAGGTCATTCCCAGTTCTTTGTAACCCATCCACAGATCTGCTGGTCTAATAGCAGAGGCTTTCCTATCTGGAATGATTTCTGTCAAAATAACCCCTCTGGGGAAAAAATTACCCCTGAAAAACATTTGAGTTGCCCCTAGTCACTGACACAAATGGCCCAAGAGAACCAACTGAGAAGGGCTACAGGTCTGTGACATGTACAGCTCTTATGACAGCAGAACCAAGGCACTGGTACCCTCCCCACATTGCAACAGGGTTGAAAAGCCAGGACTTATAGCAGCAATGCAACTGAGCACATGGCTGGAATATCAGGCAACAGCCTTTGATCTGGACTGTGTCAGAGGCAAGAGGGGTCACCCTTGTACTTGCCCTTGACAGAGAATATTACCAGACTTCCCTTTCTGGTGATTTTCTGTGTGTTCGGATTAAGTCCAGGAACAAGGACAATCAAACTTTCAAAAATGCCTTAATAACTACTGTGGTCTGAAAAGCACTCCTACTAAGTTATCTCTAGGTTCAGACATAAAATACTTAAGAAAATCTGACCTATGGGAATTGAGCATGCTTGAAAATACATTTCTAAAAGCCAAAAGGGACCATAATGCCCAGCTGCCCTGATCTCCAGCATAGCTCAGGACAGCGAATGTCACCGAGCAATTCCCAGTAATTCTAGTTCCTTGTGAGATCATAGGTTTGTTTTTAAGTCTTGTGGGTTGATGGTGTGATCAGAAGTCTGAGATTACAGTTTATTTACTGGAGAGCAGAAGAGCAGGTCAGCCACATCCATCGTAATCAGATGATCAAAGACAACTAATTAGTCATTCTATGACGCAAACACGAGCAAATGCTGATAAACTCACCAGAGATTGTGTTGCTGATTCTGACAAAGATCCTCTCAAAATCTGCAAAATCACTCCAGGAGGACTGGAACATGTGCATGAAACGGTTGACATAAAGATTCTCCATCCTAAAAATAAACCAAACCAAAACATATCTGAAAAAAATAATCTCCAGCTTGCTCAATACCCATTCCTACTATTTTCCATGCTTCCATATATCTAAACACAATAAGCTTTTAGCAATGGAATGTGGGATTAGTCACTCTTCAGAATTAATATTGCAGGCTGTACCTTTACACACAAGGCTGAAAGGCACATCAAAGGCCCAATTTCTGCTATTGCATTTACAGAACTCCACTCTAGAATTGTTCTCAGCAGCCTACAGTGGACCTATAAAAACTGTAGTCAGAAAAACTAGTGCTTCCCACATTGTCAGTGGTTAACATCAGCTGAGAGCACTGAGGGCACTACTAACACCAGTTCAGAAAGTGGTATGGTGACACAAAGAGACTGAGAGAGGTGCACAAAACCAGAAGATGAACAACCCAGGATCAGTCAGCCACCATTCCTAAAAAAAAAGAAGAGGTACTGTAAGTATCTACATGACCAAGGCCAGACTGGATCCCAAAAGTACGTGACCTGAGTTTTTGAGAGCTTTCTGTTTACTTGAGCTGTTGGATAAACTTGATGCTCACATCTAACCTCAGAAACCAAGGCTCTTGGTTGAAGACATCACATGAACCCAGGGGGCTGGGAGCCAGAAATGTTTGACTTCATCTGCTAATTCAGCAAATACAGCACAGCCAAGAAAGTTCCCTTTATGTGAAATGACAAGTCCTAAATTATTGCATAAATGCTGAACTGCTGTTATTAGATGGAAATAATTTACTTTGACTGGAAAACAAATAATGAATTTGTAAAAGAAAGCTGGCTTCCCACTAACACTTCAAACACACAAACAAAAGTGCATACAGCACGCAAAGATATGCAGGGCAGACAATAAAGTAAAGAAAAGTCACAGTGTTGTGCAAAAACTTCCCAAGAAGAATTTGAGGAGAATCCCAGGAGGTTGGATTTATAATAAACAAACACATAGAAAAGATTGGATCATAACTGGCTGGAGAGGACCAAAAACCTGGAGAAATAGCCAGTGGTTGTCTGGAAGGAGGGTTCTAGACCAACATGACTAAAACACAGACAAGAGAGCTGCTTCTTCACTAAGCCCAGATGAGGTGCAGGTAGAATGGGCTGCTTCTGTTGCTGCAGATGGCACTCAAGGGTAAGAGGTGCCTGGAGGCATGTTGGGAAGTAAAAGTCACATAACTGTCTAGGCTAGAACATCTTTCTAGGCAAGGTCTTTCCACACTTGACAGGGACACAGAATCATTGTACAAGCATCAAAGCAAGGGTAACTTTGGGCAGGACTTTCTGGACAGGGACCAGGTATCTGAATCACGGATGAACTTCAAGAGGCAGCATGACCATCCGCTGAAGGTTGAATCATTAAAAAAAATATAATCAGTAGTTTGAGAAGAGTTATTTAAGACTGATTAATCTGAGAGTTTCCACTAAAGGTCCTGCAGAACCACTGGCCTCCTTTAGAACTGCTCTAAGATTAGAAAACATTTGACATATAAGTAGATATGTACTGGTCCTCTCCTGCCCAAGATGCTCTTCATACCTGGGGCTACTGATCAAACCAAGCAGTAGGCACAGAACCTGGAATCTAGTTAAACCTGCTGTGGTTTGACCTGCTGAATGCCAAGCACACATCCATGCTCAGATGTTTCGAAGATTACTTCCAATAGGAGGAACTTCTTCACTTTTCCTATCTTGGAAAAAACTTCCAAAGCACTTAGGAAACAAAAATATGTTTTCCTCAAGAAATAAGGACTTGGAAGTCTCTGGCACACACTAGAAAACAGAGCAAGGGAAAAAAAAGTCAAAGAGTTGCTTGTAGAACTTAATCTGCCTAAATGCAACACTGGTCCAAAATAGCTACACAAGCCTGCATTTCTGGCACAGAATCCAGCCTGAGAGTTTCCATTTGCTAGATAGTGTAGGTCATGTCAGCACCAGACACCTTTAGGATTATCTCCACCTACACACAATTAATCCTTTAAACTTATAGAGTTATCCACTTATAATTTACAGAGTTGTCCAATCTTGCAACACCATAAAGAATATCTGAGACATACCCCCCTCTAAGTTAATTTTTGCATGTCTCAAGAAAAAGGGATCCCCCTCCCCTCTTCCACCACTTCCTGTCTCTCATATAACTCCCCCAGCTCGAACATATTCCCATAAAAGTGCTCCTTGCCCACTGCTACATTTTGCAGCTCCACACCTGCCTTTGGATTTCCAGGCACACGTTTGTCTTCCTTCCTACTGCACTCAAACTGCAGACAGGCCCCATGCCTTCCCCCATGTTTCTCCATTCCTGCAAACAGTTGCTCCAAGCTCCCAAAGCACATCATGATAGCCAAATAAGGACTATCAAACTCTTCTCCAAAGATTTTCACAATTCACTTGACCAGAAACCTAGGTCCATATTTTTCAGCCAAACGTTTCAGACAAGAAGCTATACCACTGCTTAGAAAAATCTGTTTCACATTATACCAGTTATCCAGAATGGCTGGCTGTCAGCAATACAGTTTCAGGTTCCTATTTTATGGGGAGGGCCCCTTACAGCCAACGACAAAGATAGATGTCCCTGCACTCTGCTGAGTTGCTTCCAAGTTTCACTTGGAAGTGACTCAGGACCTCTGACAACATGCCACAGCCTGGCAGGATGGGATTGCTAGAAGAGGAATGCAGCCTCCAAATTGCTTATGCCTCCTAATGGCAAACCACTCATCTCTGGCATTCATGTGCTGTTGCTCCTGCATCACTCAGATTGTCTATATGAGCTGGGAAACAGCTGTTCTGTTCTGCACTGGATAACACCATGCTGATTTGACTCTGCATTGGTAGTGGAATTCAGATGCATAAATGAACAAATAAAATACCCAGAATGCTCTGACATGTAAGGACCAGTCTTGTCTCATATCAGACTTCCACCACCTGATAGTATGGTGGGATATCTGAGATGTGATATGGCCTGGGCATTTGAGACAGCACAGAAGGAGAGTCACAGGTCAGAGATCCCATCTACCTCACTGACACTCTGCTATTCCAGAGCTCTGCAGTACTGATGATACAGGCTCATCCAATGGCCATTCAATATTTTCCTCAATTACATGATATGTGCAAGTGGCTGGAACTAATTTGGCTGCCCAAGCAGATTACACTCAGGTGAGGATGACTGATGAGCTGTTTGGAAGAGATTTTCTCCAGCAGGATGTCAAGGGTACATTGATAATGGTCTTCTTTGTGACAAAAAGATTTAATTATCACCACCAGTCAGAGGAGAAAGGTATGTCCAGGGGATAATGCTGAGAACTGGGTGAAAAGTCTCAGGTCCTCATTAGTCCCGCTGATGCTTTTCAATGTCTCCTCCATCTGCCTAAACCCATGGCTAGCCAAAATCCAGAGCCTCAGTCAGTTCAATATTAAATATTGATAACTAAAAAATAAAATAACAAATCCCTTAAACTCCTGCTTTCCTACTTTGATTGGCTGCTCATCCAGCACTTGGAGAAAATAATCCAATTTTGAGATTCAATGAAACCTAAAAGGTGATCAGATCCTTACCCTGCCTCCAAAGAGAATCTGCAAACTCCTGAAGTTCCACAAATACTTACGCTTTCGTGTAGTTCAGAATGAAGTCAATTCCCTTCTCATTGTCGAACTGGATGTCACGAGGCAGTTCATTGTGAGAATGGGCATCGATGCTCAGGGGAAAGCCTGGATGCCACTCCTTCCAGCTGAGAAAATGAGAGAGGTTTGATTAACCATATAACTGTATCAGCATGGGAGCTGTGTCCTTACTTCCATTGTTTTGGTGACTCACTGCTATAAAGGAATTTTGTGTCAGGCTCAGGCCAAAATAAGTGATTTACACCCATCAATACCTACCAGTACTGCACAGAATCCTGAAGCAGACTGGAAGGCATTTACTTGGCCAGCTACCTTCCCAAAGCTTGAAGTAACTTAATATCTGTGATATTTCTACATACTTGCCACATTTGATTGTAACTGGCAGTAGCTTCAAATGTGTTATGAGGGGAGGGGACAGAGAGACAGCTGCCAATGCATGCTCATTCTTGGGACTACACTTCTGCAGAACTGAGATACAGCACATAAACTACTCAGGCATGCATTTAGATTCCTTCAAAGGGCACTCTCCAGGAGTCTTGATTCTAATGTTCAACCTCCAAATGGTGATGGCCCCCATTCTTTGCTCCATTTTCATTTCTAAACCAAAGAAAGTGAATTGTAAAGAATACTCTTTCAATGGTATTTCCAAACTGCCTGCCATGCACAGACTGCATTGTGTATTATCAGCTATGCATCAGAATTTTAAGTAGCTATTTCCCTGAAATTACAAATGGTTTTGCCTTCCATCTTGCATATGTAAATAAAATTTTGTGGCACACCTCTTTTTGAACCATATTTTCCTCTGCTCTATTTCCTGTAATTTGTAGGGAACAGACTTTCCTGTTAAAATGAAATAAACAACACATACACCAAGCCTCAATCCATCAATTCTGAATAGATCCTTTTCCCTGACCCTTATTCTCCCAATAAGGAGATACAAGTGCAAGAAACTTTTGTTATTTTAAGAGAGCATGTCTCTAGCAAAAGGCAATGTCTAATGTCTTCTGGAGTTACCCTCTGAGAAAAAACACAATTTTCTCATCATGACACTCACTAGGAAAAAATGTCTATGTATATGTGTGTATCACATATATGTATCCATATATATCTCTCTCTATATATATCTATATATATCTATAGATATATATATACATATATATATCTATGTATATGTATATATGTGTATCACATAATATATATGTGATATACAGGTATAATATATATGTGTATAAATATATATATATATATATGAAATAGATATGTATAATATACATATGTGAGATTTTTATATATCACAACTGTGTTCTGGTAGCACATTCCAGTTCACTCAAACAGGGCCAGGTTTCCACTCCACCCTGGTTCAGGAAACAGCTCAAGCTAGCTTGGTGCAGCAGCCAAAAAGCTCCAGGAAAAGCTGACATATTCAGATCATGTTCTGAAACTGTAGTACTGCTTGTAATAGGCAAATGAAATATGCCTTCAGATTTTCCTTGAAAGCACAATGGTACACCAGAAGGCCCATACAGAGGTTGCATCACTGAATTCCCACTGAAGTCTTCCAGCCAGGCTTATCTGAGGTACAAGTATCTCATAATGCCACTTGCACCAGCATGATCATCTCTTTACAATGAATTCCATCTAAGCAAAAACCAGATAAGGCCAACATGGTAACTTGCTTTCTCTTATCCAGCAGTTGAGTAATTAGAGGCATGTGATAATGTGAATATACTCTGCCAAACTCTGACCTGATGAGGACAGACCCTGGAGCAGTGGGAAACTCACCGGTACATCTTCTGACGGGATTCGAGCTCTTTGCGTCTGTGCTGCTTGAGAATCTGAGTTTTGTCATCTCGGGGGAGCTTTGCTGTTCACAGGGAAAAGAATCAGGGTGAGGAGGTTCCTCTACCTATCATTCCTCAGGTGTTGAGAAGGACAGCAAAGTTTTCAAATTTTCAAACTTCTGATCTATACCTATACAAAATTTCTGTGGGAAATGCCTACATGATCCCATTTAGTGCTTTTGAGTAGACACACAGGTCCTTGGAGAACCTGTAGAAGAAGATAAGCTTCTGACTTGGTGCTTCCAAGGGGAAATTAGCTTAAGCTAGGAACATCTGTCTCAACTGTGTATAAACCCTGGATTTCTAATGCAGACACTTGCTGTACATATCTAGTGTTACATGGTCTGAAGAGGGACATGGAAGCTAATTTTACAGTTCAGTATCTAGAGGGATTTCCATCAATGAGAAAAACCACAACGTTATTCCAGTTCATCTTCTCTGCTAAAAGACATCTCCAAGTTTCTCTGCCCTTGAGCAATGCCCTGTCAGCTTGGGACAATAATCACATCTTCCAGTCATGAGAACAGAAAGAAAAAAACAATGACACTTCAGTTCCAAAAATTTTGCTCTTCTGACCATGAATTCAATATAATATTAAATAACACAGAGATTTCCTTGGTAATCAGAGAAAGGGCAAGGTACGAGACTCACTTTACATACACAGATGTGGAGGCAGATAAAACCAGAAGGAGTTTCACGACAAAAGCTGCTTGGGGTTGGAAATATCAGAGATAATACAGCTGATAACATATATGGCTAATGGTTTCCAGGTGGTTGTGTTCAAGTTACCAAGAGAGTTTCACTTGCTTTTGTCCTTTACCTCACCATACTCTGAAAGCCACACAAAGCTGCCTTCCACGGAAGTGGTACAGTTGTTATAAAACAAATTACGAAAAATGGAAAGACCAAAAATAAACTGACACGTAGTTGTCATTACAGGACAAAAGACTTCGAACACAAAATGCCCCAGACAGGAGTTGCCAAAAATGTAAGGGGAATATAAACATTTTCTTCCTGTCACCTCACACTTGTTTCAGCTGTTTTCAGGCACTCATGCTGCAGAACATTACAGTAGCCAACCTACCCCACATACCAGAGAGGGGAACAAGCAAACATCAGTGACAAATATCTGCCCAAACCCTGGTCACAGCAAGTAGGTATCTTGAGAGATATTAAGAGACTATATTAAGAGACTCTTAAAAACACTTGTTTTTCTCAGTTGGTCACCATTACTTGAGCAGTCAAATCCAACACCCTGCCTTGTCCTGGACTTGACAACATGCAAAGAGAATGAATGAAAAGTAAACTGTTGTTTCAGTCTGCACCTGCTGAGTAACTTTGGTATTTTATTTCACTCTCATGAAAACAAGACAATTTACAGGCAATTAATCATGAGCCAATTAGAGGCTTAGCATGAAACAAACAGGGAACACTAATTCTAATTAGATCAAAGGGGCTTCCAGCAATGGGGATGTGGAGTAGCCAAAATTTGGCATTAGGGTCAGCCTTCAAATTCAAGTGCAGTGTAACAAGCCAGGATTAGGACTCTTCTTTGTATGTGCTTCCCAAAACATCCAACCCAACTGCCAGTGCCCAGCCCAACAAGCTGCTCAAGAAAGTGTTCCTAGCAGGGAAAGCCCATTCTCTAGGATGGAGCAGAGGGCTGGCAGTGGGTCTTCATTAGAGAGGGAGAAGACTGGGAGGTACATGGAGAAATAGGAAGGAGAGATGGAAGAATTCCAGGTGTTCTGCAAGAAATCTGGTTTCTAATAGCTCTCACCTCTTCCATCTCGAAGGACAACCTCCTTTTCATCTGTAATCCAGCGGTAACATGGGAATTCCAAATAGTCACCCACTGGTGTTTTAACTGTAATATACTTAAGGTACCAGTCATCCTGGTACCAGTATCTTCGTTTCTCAATTTTTATTAGCTGAATTTCTCCAAGGTCTTCTTCCACAGTCACATCGTAGGAGTCAACCTGCAGAGCAGAGTACAGCCAGTGATCCACTGCACATGAAAGAAGCACCACCAGCACCACTCAGGCATTCCTAGTCTTTCCTCCTCTTGCTTTCCAGTTTCTTGTGGGTGAAGAAAGGAAGTTCTATTATTGGACTGCAGTGCAACAGAAGGAGAAAAAAAGAACAAACAACAACATGCAAAGCATTCCAGAAATGGAGAAACGCTTTTGGATGCAATTTAAAAACTATTATTCCTTGTAATGTTTGCATGTCTTAGAAAAACTTGCAGGCCATGAAACCATTCACTACTCTCCTAGCAATAGCTGAAGGAGGTATGCTAGGGCACATCTACTCATGCAATTGGAGTGGAAAGATGTTAAAGAGATTAAAACATTGGACTAGGAATTTAAAGACCTTTGTGTGTTAGATATGTGTGCTTCAGACTAACGACAGTATCCAGGTCACCTAAATCCACTTTGTCTTTTGCTTCCTGGTCTTTTTCAGTTCTCCCTTTTTAAAATGAGGACAATGGTACATTTTATGTTTGTACAGCTAAAATTTGGACAATTATACATTTTATGTTTGTAAGGCTCAGATGTACAAAGGAATTTAAGTACAATGGCACACCTAGAGATATGTACATGTAAGATATAAATTAAAGAGCAATATGAATTGGATCCAAGGTGTTGATAGAAATATCACATTGACAGCCAACTTTCAAAAGAAACTCATTCCTCTGGTAACAACCTACATGCCTATATTAAAAGAGCCCTAAAGTAGTTATTGTTGATGTAATGCAAGAAGGCCATACAATTAACCTAAAAAATCCTGAAGGTTTTTAATCTTTATGACCATCACAACTCCTATTTTAATGGCAGTTCTGAAAGGGAGAGCTCCCTCCTGGTACCTCACACAGCTTCTGCTGCCTCCAAGCCAGCACTGCCATGGGCTCACCTCAGATGACAATTTTGCTAATACAGTGAAGGTGTGTCAGGTTACAGAGAATGTACAAGGTGCAGGTAGGAGCTGACACTTGGTTGCTCAAGGTTTCTATGACATTTGTTGTTTGAGATCCCTTGGTAAACAGTGGGATGGCTGCATGGTGAGCCAGAGATGCAAGGAGCTTTTATACAGTTTGAGTGCAGAGTGAGAGAACAGAAGTAATGAAGACTATTGTGACTGTCCAAACTCCTGTACCATCCTGTTCAACCAATTTAATCTCATGCAAAACCTGAGTCTTCTCTCTTTTTGAGGAGAGATTCCTACTGACCATTCTTATCCTGGAAAAAAGATGGCACAGTCAACTTCTCTTTCTATAAGCACAAAGTTCTAAGTGGAAAAAGCTGTATTTCCTTTCTGGAAATACAAAAGCAAAAAAGAAAGGGGAACAGGAAGGAAAGAGAGAACTGAGGGACACCATAAAACTTTGAAATCACTCAGCACCAGTGGAATTTACTCAAAAGACACTACACAAAGAGCAGAAACTACGACTTTCAACACTGCCTGTGTCCAGAGCTTGAAGTAAGACAGAAAATCTATAACAGAGCTACCATTGTGCAAATTCCTTCAGGCTTTTCCACATACTTTTCCCTCACCATTTGCCATGCAAATCTCCTACTCAGATCTGGCCCTGCCCTCTTTAATCACATCTATTAATATGCCCAATTTGCAATAATGCAAATAAAGACATTACAAGGATAACAGAACTACAGAACCTGGCCCAACATTTAGGGAAAAAATAAAAAGATCCCAAACCTGGAGAGTAGAAAACAACTTACCAAATAATACTGAAAAATGCTGCTCATTCACTAAAAAGTTATATTTGTTTTAGAAATTGATTAACAATTGAATTGCTTTGCAGAAAAAAAAAATTACAAAAATGGTATTAAAAGAAACATTAAAGGCAAACTGTGAAAACAATTGCTACATTTTGCAACCAAACTCAAAGTCTTCTGGCTTGCTTCAGTTTTAGTTTTCTGGTTCTGTACTGTTATTTCTCTTTTCTTTTTCCCTTGCACAACATATTATTAAGACACAGTGTTTTGGGCACAATGTAACCTGAACATGTACCTGGAAAAACATGCTGCATTCCCCTAAAAAACATCCTCAAACCTAAAACTTAGCAGAATGTACTGCAAGTGTCCAGTGAGCCAGAACACAGACTTATTCTGATGGTCCACAATAAATACATGTTGGAAAACCGACTGCTACTAACACCCACGCCCTCTGTTTGTTGCCTCCTCACCCAGTGGCTATGTCTCTGCTCCTGCTGGATCTGGTCCCACAGCAGCTTGCCAGTTGCTGTTGGGTAGATACTGAATGCTCCCATCGTGGCACTTTCTTCCTGCGACAGGATCCAGTCCAAGTGAATGCTCAGAGCACTGCCAGGCTCTCCATCAGAGCCACCTGAAGCCCCTTTTGCAGTCCAGGAGCAAGAGCAAACTGCCTGGTCAGTAAAACCCTGGTGGTGATCTCCTCATCTGGGCAGGGCTCAGCCCTCCTGGGAGAGTGCCCTAAGTCTGCAGGACAGCCTGAGGTCTCCTTCAACCTCTCTAGCTAATGCTGCTCAGTTTTGCCAAAAATATGTGATAAGAGAGAAACAGTGACTGGATGTCCGTTGGGGAGATTCAGATGACGGTCCTAAGCTAATGAATGTTTAATCATGAAAGAAAATTAACTTCAGTGGCAGTGGCTGATAAATATCTGAGGGACCACAGACACACATGCCATCAACACCTACTAAAAATGCTGACTTTTGTTAAGTGTGTCCATGATGTTTAATACAGAAGAGACCATGGACCCAATTCAGGCTGTGAACACATGGTTGAAAAAGCACACATCAGGGCAAAGCAGCACCATGACACTGAAGACTCACTTGTACATGTGGTGGTAGGTCTAACTTCAAAACTTCTGAATATCCTTTTAAAACTTTCCAACTTGTTTCTCTCTAATCAGACCTTCTAGGTACTGTGAGTTTGGTTTCCAGGTAAAATACGCATTTTGGAAAAAGGGGGGGAAAGTATATTATTTCCAGAGTGGACAATAAGCAAATAAATAAATGCCATTCTAAACCAGTGCTCGGAGTATAAGCAATTACATTTGGATATCCAAATACGGTGCTAGGACCGCAGAGAAAACAAGACACAGCAAACAGCAGAAATCTGAGTTAAGAAGAAGAGCACAGCAGATAGCACAGCCACAATTTCATTCTCACTCGTTCATGCTGTTTTTCAGCTTTCATTGACGTTGCCCTACACATTTCTCTTGGCAGGCATTGCAAGTCCCACTAGATGCTCTTACCTCTCTGTTTAATTCTTTGAAGATAACAGGGCTCTGACTATTAGTAAATTGTAACCCTAAACATCACTTAAAACGCACGATTTTTTAAAAAGTTATTTGTGAAGAAAGCAAGAGGGGATCTGAAAGTCCACTGTAAGTCAGAACCGAAGAGCCGCATCTTTCCCAGCGGAATGACCACAGCCGGAGCTAGCTGCTGGGCAGGGATGCGGATGACGGGCGGCCGGGGAGAGCAGCGGCTACCTGAGTCTGGGTACCCCGCTCCGGAGCACCGGCACACGGAGACCGGAGCTTAAGGAAAGCCCAGCCCGGAGCAGCCGCTCGGGCGCCGCTGATGCTGCACGGTGCGCGGCAGCGCGGGGCAGCCGGCGGAGGACGGGACTCACCGCGCCGCGCTCGAAGTCGTTGTAGAAGGGCTTGTCCAGGAGGTGCCTGTCGCTGCAGCCGTCCGTGCCCTGCAGGGTCAGGTACACGTAGTCGTCGGTGCCCGCGAACCACTGGCTGCCCGTGGCCACCGTGACGGTGTAGGACGGCATGGTCGCCGCGGTTCGGTTCGGCTCGGCTCGGTCCCACCGGAGCTGCTGAGCCGCGCTCCTGCCTTCGCCCGGACCCTGCCCAGCGCCGCCGCCTCCTCGGCCACCGCCCGGGGCGGCTCGGAGCCGCCCGCCCCTTCCCCATCCCGGCACACCTACCCCAGCATGGCACACCTACCCCAGCCCGGCACACCTACCCCAGCATGGCACACCTACCCCAGCCCGGCACACCTACCCCATCCCGGCACACCTACCCCAGCCCGGCACACCTACCCCAGCATGGCACACCTACCCCAGCATGGCACACCTACCCCAGCCCGGCACACCTACCCCATCCCGGCACACCTACCCCAGCATGGCACACCTACCCCAGCATGGCACACCTACCCCAGCCCGGCACACCTACCCCAGCATGGCACACCTACCCCATCCCGGCACACCTACCCCAGCATGGCACACCTACCCCAGCATGGCACACCTACCCCAGCATGCCACACTACACTGAGACAACACAGTATGCACTGTAAATACCCCACCCTCTTCATCACTCTAAATTACTCACTCTATCATAGCACCAGAAATCATTAAGCTTGGAAAAGACCTTTAAGATCATTGAGTCCACTCAAATTCATAATTAAACCATGTCCTCAAGGATGGACACTCCTAGGGATGGTGGCTCACACCATACTGCACTCTCATTCTATACACCAAATGTGCAACTCTGTGTACAGCTCACGCTTTTCTCAGGGTTAGACCACTCTATGTGCCCATGCTTTATTCCTGGTATTCCTCTAAGCTTTTGAAACACCCTGCTGACTTTGCATTACTGTGTGTAACACCAAATGCCAGCATGTCTGCACATCAGAAGTGTACATACACAACCAGCTCCCCGTTTGCAGAAAGCCCTCTAAACATCCCATTTCATACTCCCCACCCTGAGTACATCAAGCACCTGCTACCACTAAAATGCTGACATTATGAACAGAAGAGCTGTCTGTGCTTCCTCCAGATTCCAACTTGCCCAGAGAAATAAAGCTTAGCAGTGGCACTGCACACTTGGCACTTCAACACTAAGACCACGAATACTGTTCTCTAGTATTTCATCAAGCAAACAAGTACTACATCCTGCCACCCCTGTTATCTCACTGATAATCATGCTCTGTGCTGCTGGCAGCAGCAGCTGCATCCTACTGTGCTGAGAGGAGTTGGGCTGGGTTTTTGCACATCTCAGTGTCCTTTCATCATTGCTCTGGTCAAACCCAGATCCTCATTTCTTTGCGGTCAGGCACTTGGCATAGCTGGTCTCTGGCTCCTGTGAATCTCTAGTGATGGATATGCGTAACAAGCTAAATTAAAACCACCTCAGGAGTGCTTTACTTGTGGTACAGTTAGAGCTGAGGTTCTGGGCTGGATTAATTAAGTGTATGATGGTAACTAATCAAATCATTCTTTGGTAGCACTTTCAGTATGAGGCACTCTGCCCACAGGTGAGGCAGCAACATGTACAAAGGAATATATAAATTATATATTTCCTCAAACACAGAGGAAGTGAGCAATTAAAGCCAACAGTTGGAAGGTGTTGCTGGCTGCTGTTGTGCCTGTTTCTGTTCTGGCAAGTCCAGTTGCAAAGTGCCTTGTGCCCCTCGGACTGCTGAGCAACATCACGAGATATGCTTATGGATTCACTGCTTCAGCTTCCCAAGACAGGCTCACCCACAAGAGACAGGGAAGGTCTTTTTGTCTCTTCAGGTCAAGCAGAAACTCAAGCATTTTCTGTATTGTGACTTAGATTTCAAGGCTCTCCCACATTCAGCACATGCTTTTGTATATAGACATAGAAAAGTTTCAAAAGCACTCAGCATTAATTTCTTAGATAATTTCTAGTCTGCTGACTGTTTAATTACAAACAGAAGTGCAAAATGCCAACTGTTACATGACCTACCTGAGGCAGCTGCAGAATCCCAGCCCAGAGATCTGACTTCTCCCTCCTGAGATTTAAGCAGCAAAGGATCCTTGCTGTGATCACTTCCATGGACAATGCTACTACACAGAAGTGCACCATAAACCCAGTAAGATCTTTCTTGCTTTCCCCTTCCCTTTACATAAGATTTTGAAGACCTTACAGTTCTGTTTCATTTTTGCACAAGAGCTGCTAGTCCTAATATTTCTATATATTTAGGTTTACAGCCTTCACTGAAAGATACCTGAAACTCTTTAACGTATCAAGCGCTTCAGAAACAGATTTGTCATACCAAGGTCTCTTTCTAGACACCTTCATTTTCACAGCAAATATGGAACTAAGTGGTGTTCCAATCTTGATCAGCGGGTTTCCATGTTTCTTTGCATTTCAGCTCTGATGCAGCATTTGAACACAATTCCATTCCCCTGATTGATGAGCTCTGTTTTCAAATGGTTTGAGGCTCTTCTGTGCAAAGATGTGACTGGGAGTCTCCCTATAGTGTTACAACTTCTCTTACAAACTCATTAAAAAATATGAGATTAGCTCAGTCCTGTACAGGGAAGTTGTAGAAATGCATTTGTTGTGTCTCACCAGCCTTTTTCACAGTGTCTCTTTTTAAGTCTCTTCTTGTAGCGCTTCTCACTTTTATCATGAGGTCCACTTTCAAGAAGTTATTGATAATTTTTGCTTTTGGCATAATTTCAAACACTGTCAAAATCCTGCCAGACAAAAATGCAGGATACATAAAAACCAAACCCAACCATTTTATGGGAGTACATTATTTCACTCATAAGGTGACCCACACTGTACTATCACCACCAGCCAGGCTTACAACCTCAACCCTTTCCCTGGGGAAGCAGGAATTGTTCCCATGCAACACCCGTGCACAAACACCTGGTTCTTCTCTTGGGGAGGGTTTCACTAAGGCAGCAGGATCTGTGCAGCCACATGCAGGCAGCTGGGAAACCAGGCCCTTAAAACATGAGCAGCTGTGATTCCTGGTCTGGCTGTGTTAGTGTGGGGCAGGACAGCTGCCTGCAAGGGGCACATCTACTCTGCCAGAAATTTTGCTGCTTCTTATTCACAGCTCCCCTTCGTGTAAACATCCCTCAAATTTACTACGTGGAGACTCATAGCAGAAATCAGCTGCTGTCCCTCTTTATGCAGCGCCAGTGAAAAACACGGCTGCTCTGTGAAGATGTCACATATCTTACAGCCCTCCTGAGGTTGCAGGCAACTGGGAAAAGCAGATGGACCTCTTGAAATATATTAATAAGGAACTGGGAGTAGAGAGGAATGATACAATGCAGCAATTAATAAATGACAGAAGAGCAGCAGAGCTAAAGAAATTTCCAAGCTACATAAATAATCTAAGGGGCATGAGCTTAATGGCTGAGAACATATGTGTGCTAATTGCATATTACTCCACCAGAAGGGGGAGGAAAAGCCCTCCCTGTTTGTAGAACTGCCTCTGTCCCACCTCAGTGACCAGTGATGAACTCTAGAGCTGCAAAGCTCAGCATGGTGTCCTTGCTTTGCCATCCAGGCAGTGGCAATTCTGGCATCAGTTGAATCTCTCACAACTCCCAACACGGCTGCTAATCAACACTTAATACAGTATTTTTATACATTTTCTGCAAGGGACCATCCAGGTTGCAAGAGGCTGAGAGTCTCCCTATCCCCACAAACTTCCTACCTTCTTTATGAGCTGGTGTTCCTTGGATCCTTCATCCCAGGTACCATGATGTTAGGATACTTCCCTCATCCCTGAGGACCAAATCTGAAACTGTCTGACCTCATCACTTCCCCCTAAATGTGCAGATCCTCTCCTTCTTCTTCAGATATTGCTGTGCAGCTGTTTGACAACTGCAAAATTAAAACAGCAGCGGGAGACTGAAAACTGCTGCAAAATTCCTAAGCCCAAGCAGCAAAGGTAGTCTTGGTAGAGGCTTGTGCATCATCAGGCAGATCCAAACTAATCTGTGAAATAATACCTCTAACTTCAACCACACCTTGATTTGGTCCAGGGCTGCAGGAAGGCTGCTCAATGCAATGGTTTGATTTAATTTACATCTGATTTCTCTGGTGTATATCAACTGCATATATGTGACCGTGAATTTAGTATAGTCCCGAAAGCAGTTTTGGGATAAAATCAACCATCAACTTGCTGCCATGAGAAAATACTGGTTTAAATAATCCCATTATTAGAATCAGTTCTTGTTTAGTACAGCACTTTCAAAGCAAGAAGGTAAACATGAGAGCAAGTTGAGTGGCAAGTCAGGCTCTAGAGAGACCCCAGTTTATCTGTAGGAAGAGGACAGGGGTACTTGGTGAGTTATTTTGGGATGTTTAGGAGTAAAGCAGGTATGATGTATGACACACTCTCCAAGACAGCTGTGCTCTTGCAGCTGGATCAAGTCACCAGCCCAAGACATTTCCTTTCCCTTCCCAACCACAAGGATAACTGTGACAAAGGAATCTGCTGTCCCAGCACCAGACCCTGCAGCTCTAACAGTGATGCATTCTCCCAAGCCTGCTTGGCCTGCCTTGTTTGCAGGTGGCCTTTGAGACAGTATCAGAACAACCCAGCACAGCAAGGCAGTGCCAGCAAAATTGACTGGGAGGTTTGTTTTAGCAAAGTATAAAAATATTAGGAATTACAAGCCTGATTCCTTGAAGCTTCAGGATTTAATGAGCACACCCTGAGTGGTGATCTTCCCACCCTCTGCTCTGCATATCTTTCTGGTGTTTTATTCAGTTATTTCAAACCCTCCTCTGATGTTAAAGCCTTTGAGACAAATTCCTTTATCTCCCTAATACTCTCAAAGTCTACTATTTTCAGATTTCAGTTCCGACACCATTTTTGCCTTTTCCTATAATACACTTTAAAGAGTACTTCTAAAGTTTTCCATCACTCAACCCTGCCTGAGCAATACTACATTTCCAGTTATTCTACCCTATATCATGCACTGAATTTGCTCCCCATTTCCTTTTGTCCAGGGCTCTTTGAATTAAAAAAAAAAAAAAAAAAAGAAAAAAAAAAAAAAAAAAAAACAAAACCAAAAAAACCCAAAAACAACCTCCTCTGCCTCCTTTCTCCACCTAACCAAGATGAACTGAGTTTTCCTCTGTTCAGGTCTTCTTCTATACTGAGGTATTTTTGCCCGATTTTCTTATGTTATACATCCATCCCAAGGCAGTGAAAAATCATCCTCTTCTGCTGTATTGTGGTACACAATACAACGCCAAAATGTCAGAGAGCATCCTACACATCAGAGACTGGAGCCTAGAGGATTTACAGGAAAAACTGGGATCACAAGGGGACACTGACCCTTATTTGCAGTGTAGATTTGGGTACTTCTATGGTCATTCCTATCAACCACACATTATCTGCAATTTGGTACATCCCAGCACAACCCTCACATTCAGCCTGGCCCAGAGGCAAGTGAGGAAGAGGGCAAGAGAAAGGAAATTTGCGTTGCACAGGTAGACTGAAAAAGACAAGCACAGCATGAGATGGGTAACACACTGGGGATAGGGAATCTGGAATGGAGGGGGGCTGACAGGAGACTGCTTCACAGGATGGCTGTGGGAGGTGGGATGGGAGATGTCCAGTTCCTGCAGCAGCGCAGGGGCCTGAGCAGCAGTGCAGGCATGAACCTGGCTTTTGAGAGAGGACATGGTTCTCACAACCAGCAGCTGGAGTTGCATCTTCTGACACCTCTGCAGCCTCCACAGGGCACTCATGGACCTTGCAAAATGCTTTCCTTCTTCTTCCCAGCTGCCTCCTTCTGCCCTGCTCCAATAGGCAAGTCATGCTGGTCCTGCCAGCCAGTCGCCAGTAACTACTCACCAGACAGCTCCAGATCCTGGAGACCAGATGAAAAATCCTGTTCCTGCAGTCACAGCTGTGCCATATGCTGCTGAGCCAGTGCTGTTCTCTGCCTCAGAGATGGACACACTTCACACAGTGACAGCAGTACTCTTTCAGATGAAAATAAAGTTTATAAGAGGAAGTAAGTTAATTTATAATTAACTCGAGATGCCCGAGCCCGAGACAAGGAACACTTTTTAACCAGCAGCCAGATGGCTTTGTGGGCTTTGTTCCTTAAACCATTCATCAGCTTTTCATCTCAGGGACTGTCAGTCAAACAGCAGGTCCTGGGAATTATCCTACCATCTCTCCAGGAGGGTATTTTTGTACAGATGTCTTGTTGGATTTCCAGACTTCATGTAAGTAGCATAATTTACTACAGCCAGACTTTTACTAAGGGAATGTAGGACAGAAACTTTTGTTTTGCATGGAAGACACCTCTTCAGGGCTGCAGATTTAAGAACTCCTTCCCTTCCTTATCTTAAAAGAAAATTAAAATCTCTACTTTAACAGAAATGCAAAGCTGCTCTTTGAGCCCCCTTGTGTCTGTTACAGACACAACTCTCCAGGTCTTTGCTCTTTGGTGTGTATACCTTTGTAACAAGCTCTTTCACAGCAGTGCAGCTTCCTTGACCTACTGGTACTAGAAATGTATTCTAGTGAAACTGCTAAAGACCTCCTCTACTGTATACAAAATTAATATTCTTCCTAGAGGAAGATCATAGCAATGAGCATCTTCTGCTCTGCACTTCCACACAGATGCATGTGAGAATGCTGACTTCATACACGAAGCATTCGATGCTCCATGCAGTGTTGATTCCAGAAGGTCAGATTTTAAGGCCCATGCGAATCTTCTCTCCACACCTCCTGCACGGCAGAAGACAGAAAATTCTCCCTATGATTCCTGCACTTGAGGCCAAATCACCTGCATCGAAGGAGTTTCCCAGTTATTCCGATGGTTACAATGCCTTTCTCATTATGGATCGTTTTATCATCAAATTGTCATGGGATGCTACTCTGCATTGGTCTGCTACACTGAAGAGCCATCAAGTTCTGTGTTTTGATCATCATCTTACTACTGGAGAGCTCAATTTTTCTATCCATCCTTTTTCAAACAAAATTGATACTATAATGGGTTTGGGTTTTTCTGTTTTTTTATAGAAACACTTTATTGCTGCAGTCAATAACCCTGTGCATCACACACAAATAACCAATTACAGTTTAAGAAACTAAAAATAACTCTGCAAGTGGTAATACTGAGAAAATGAACATACATGAAAGGATACAAAACTATACATTAAGTTACTAGAAATTTAATAACTAAAAAATTCTGCAGAAGTATGAAGTGTCTTGTATAAACGTTATACAACACATGCCAGTGTAAAGTTCTTCAACATTATACAATTACCTATCTACAAATGTTTTACCTAAATACAAGATTAGCTGCAAATTTTAAACAGTTATCTTCTATACAAAGACAAGTGCTTTCAGTACTTCATTGGAATATACAGACACCGCAATATCTCAAAACTAAAAAATAATCACAAAATAAAAGGTCCCACTTAGAAATTTTCTTTGCGCATCTAATACAACACTAAGGAAATCCAGCCAGCAATATTCTTGCTTTTGTATTTGCCCTGTTTCACCCATATCTGAGAGGGACCCAACCCAGAGTCACTTTCATTGCTGGCCAGTCTCCAGAGCAGACCACACCAGAAATCTGTATCTTAACACACATCAGCTTTAGGACAAATTCAGACCTGGTTCCCACTTTGCAATAGATACATACTCTGCCACACAGAGGGCAGAAAGCAACCAGCTCCTGTGCACGGCCACATCCATGCATCACTTCAAAGGTTTCCAGTGAGTGGCAGGCCGAGCAGCCCCTTCCTTACAGCACCAAGTGGGACTCGTGCTCTCATCAGTACAGGGGGTTGCCTTGAACAGCGACTGCTGACTGCTTCCCAGGAACTCCCAGGTACAGCACAGAGTCACAGTACTTCTCCAACCTCTCACAGCTTCATTCAGTCTTCACTGAATGCCTGCTTGCTTAAGCAAAGCCAATCTCAATGACATTCAACCAGAGGGAGCTGACCCAGGGTCTTGTCATCTTTTAAGAACACATTTTAACCACCACTTTCACTCCCAAAATACAGGCTAACAGTTGAAAAAAGTTCTGATAATTCACAGGAATTTAATATCTCATCAGCTCTTACACAGGATCAACCTTTCTGCAGCACACACCTGTATTTTTAACATAATTCATGTTCAGGATCTGGCAGATTCATCAAATGTGACAGCAGGGGAATTTCCTTGGCCCAGATGGTGTCTTTGTGGACAGGAGTGCCATCAGTAGAATGGGGTCAGTTGTCTGGGACACTGGGCATATCAGCAAAGGCTCTGGCCATCTAGGGAAGGGACTGTGGTAGATGATATTAAGCCTATGCTCCCTCCTACTTAAATTCTGGTCTCAGGAAAGTCCCAGGGTAACCCAAGCTAACCCTGGCCAAGGTACAAAGATCAGGCTTCTATTTCAGTAATTTCAAAAGCTGCCAGAAGGAAGTACTGGAAAGCCTGATCTAACAGGGGGTGGTTATTCCCCTTACTGACACCTGAACAGAAAGGACAGAGCTCACCTGAGCTGGCATCAGTGCCTTACAGCTGGAAGCTGAAAAATTTCAACAGTATCTTCTTGAAGAAAAAGAAGAAAAAAGCACCATTCAGCCTTCTCAAACATTTGATGGCACCATGCAGAGGTGGAGAACTGCATCTCCAGAAGCCCACCACTAACATCAAGCAAGAATCAGCATGAGAAGTGTAACCAGCACAGATGAAACCCCTGACAGATGGATCTCTTCTGCAGCCTTTCCTGGCATGACCATTCCTAAGCAGTATAAAGAGTTTAAATAAAAGGCCTTAATTTTCATTCAGAAAAGACCTGCTAGGAGAGAGAATTGTTAGCAGCAACACTGGCTAAAACATTTTCATTCACAAATATTTTTCCCCAAGTGATTTTGCTGGAGATGATTTTTCTTTACAAGTTAAGATACTCAGGGGCACAGCAAAAACCTTCAGTACCCTGAATACACTGAACACTACCTGGCACATTCCACATGCAGCTTCCAAAACACCAAATGAGCTTTTGCAATGTTTCACCTAGAATCATGTACAACAGCGACTGAAGCAGAACCAGCAAGGTAGGGTACGCTGTGTCGGTGACGTCAGAACACTGCTCACACACCGGAGCCTCTCAGGTGTGAGCTGGAGAACAGTCAGGTTTCACACCAGGGCTTGTCCATCTTCACTTCACCCACTGGCCACAGACGGGATGAGGGCACGCACAGCACCGCTCAGCAGCTGATCCTGTGCATCCTGCAGCTGTAACGTGAGCATCTCGCAGACGGGCACGCCTTGTGCACTTGGGCATTCCAAAAGAACATCACGGAGGTGTGCAAGACCTGATACTTCACCCACCTGAGTTTATCTAGTGAATCTTTCACAGAACAAAACAGAAAACATAACGGGACAGTGTATTATCTGGGCTCTCACAACATTAGAGGATCACCCACAGCAGAGTTCAGGAAAGGTCTTGAGTAATTGCACTTTAAATTATGGCAGGCACAGGCAACAAACTCTGCATGTGTATGGTCACAAAGACTGCCCTGATACTAGCAGGGTATGCAGGGTTTATCTGCCTGTATCACTTAAGCACAGGACATCCTGACAGCAAGTACAGTACACAAATCCATGCCAGTGCAGCTTTACCAGGACTGCCCAGAGGTCTGGATGTTTTAACACGTCTCAAGAACAAGGTACCACATTGTTCATGAAGATCAGACAGTAAGCTTCAAGCATGAAGTGACAGAGGCACACGTGCTTTTCCTCCAATAGCTTCTAGAAACCACTGGGATGAGTGTTCTTTTACCAGAGTCCCTTCTCTGCCTTCTATTAAAATATTGATTTAGAAATAAATTAATGTTACATTTTAAGAAAAAAAATCCCTGATCTCTTACTGTTATATTTTAAGAAGTCTTAAAGCAGCTGCTTTTACTATGAAAAGAATGTACCCAAAGTTGTACTTCAAAAATACTAAGTGAAACTTGAACTAGAGCTCAGAATTAGTTCACCATCTCAACAAGTAAACAGAAATTTTTACCTGAGAAGTCCAGGCAACTCCTACTAAAACCAGCCATATTATCATCATTGACTTTACAGAGATTTAGATAGGGCTCAGGTAGGGAAAGTCAGCTTTCAAATGCTGAGGCCGCATGTGCTGACTTTGTTTGTGGGGTTTTGTTTCTGCTCCAGTCACACTGAGACTTTGGTTAAATGAGGGCTTAAAGCTGGACAGTGTGCAGTGAAACAGACTGGACAAACAAATCAACTGCAGACACACCCCAGGCTAAAGCCTTGCAAACAGATTTTAAAGCTGTCCCTCTCTTTGCATGAATGCTGACTGATTAAAAAGCCAGTCCCCAATTCAAAAGCACAGACATATACTATTCTCTGACCACACAGTGCATCACATCAAGCAGGTATTTATAAATTTATCCACTTAATGTGATATTTACTTTCTAGAGCTGGATATCAACATCTCCTCTGACAACATCAAATTATGATTAATTCACATATGACACAGCACTAAAGAAAGAAAACCAGTTTCAGCTGTATTGACTAAGTTTCCTTTTTTCTGTAACAGCTCAAATCTTTATCAATATAGCAACAAACCCTTTGCCAATGGTTTGCAACGGAAGTTACATCAGGTATATATGTGCACATATGTTGATGGTCTGACCTGTTGGGAAAAAAAAGAATCAAAACCAACCCCCAAAACAGAGCACTGAAACCACTGAAAACAAACATTGTACACATCCACTACTCCTCATACACAAATCACAAGTGCAATATCATTTGAAGAAAATTGCTCCTCAAAGGAAACCCAAAGAGGCAGAGATTTTTAGTGTTATGTTTAGTAAAATAATGTGGGCAAATACTGGAAATCACAGGCTGAAATTTAAATCTTTTTTTGTAAGGCAAGAGGCTTATGTTCTAGAAGAATAGATGGGGTAAAGAATGAAGAAATGTTTCAAAAATGACACATTCTTTCAAGTTTCATTCTCATTTAACATACATATCACAAAATAAAGATTTTTAAAAGTGCTATATGCTTTGTAAGTCTCATCGCAATATGTAAAGCAAAATTTTACACCTGCTGTCTAAGACACAATGTTAGTGGCAGTGTTAGTGGTAGATTAGTCTCTCATTTCTCTCACTGACTGGGACAACCTCCTTCATCACACAAAGAACAGACCAATCAACCAACCCCACACTACACATCCTCCAGGATCACTTAAGAGTCATGTTCTAAAGTAACACACTCCATGAAGTTGATGACAGCTCGCCAGCGGCTTCCTTGACACCAAACCCAAGGCTCATTCTACCCAATATCCCATGGCTCTTTGATCAGCCAGTATGAGACTCAAAATGTTGAGAGGTATGCAACTATGATGACATTGACAGATATGCCTAAGGGATTTTTAAAAAGTCCAACAAAAATACAAACGTAAAAAATTCATCCGCTAGCCCCCAGCTGTTTGCTGATTTTAAAAAGGTAGAGCAGTTTGCAGTAAACAATGATATTCAAATCTTCAAGGACATACAGAAACACCCCTTACACCTAACAATCAGACATGAAGGATTTCTGCAGCACAGTCTTCTGGCTCTGTGTAATGTGAAGAGTTTGTGTCTGAATGGTGAACCCCAAACATTTCTTTACTTTCGTAGTTTGGCTCCATTAGTGCAGGTTTTTCAAAAATACTCTTTTTGCTAGTTTCTGGACAGTTTTGTACATATATTACTCGGTTATAAGCTTTAAGTCTCTTCCACAGCTGTACGTACACCTTGCATTGTACATACATGAACAGAAGTCCTCCAGTGAAACCAATAGCCACAACTACCAGCTTAGTCCAAAATGGCCACTCTAGAATACCTGGAAGAAAGAAAATAAAAAGAAGAACTAAATTCTTCTCAGAGACTGTCAAACAGCATGCCCTGGAAATTATCCTACCATCTCTTCAGGACGGTATTTTTGTATAGAGGGCTTGTTGGGTTTGTATACTTCATGTAAGTAGCTTAATTTATTACAGCCAGACTTTCTTTAGCTAGACTAAACTGGATCTTTCAATAATGTACTGTAAGGAAACTGCACAGAGTTTGGGTCATGCAAACTATTCTTATTTTGCAATTTTTCCTGTCTAGCTTTTATTTTCCTCTTCAAGTCAAACACACAGACTTCTGCTTCACATACCACATTCTTCCCCACCAGAGAAAGAAAACCCAAAACCACTGATTTTCTGTGTCTGAGCCTTGATGCAGTATAATCAAAGAGTCAAGGCAACCATCCATAATATGCTTAGGGCCTTTTACACCTGTTTTTAAACAAAGGCTGGATCAAATTATGAAAGGAATTCTATGGCATGGTTTCCTCTTCATAGCAGAGACTCAACTCAGTGACCCAACAAGTCTGTTCCACTCTGTGATCTCACAGTACATGGAGACATAAAGGAATGATTGTAAACATATAGCTTGACATGTTTGTTATGCAGATGAGAAAAATTTTATCAGCATCACATCCAGTAACTTGTATCTGAACTAGAGCATCTCCTCTGATACAAAACTGCAAGTGATGGAGATGCTGAAGTATTCCAAACTTACCCTCTGTCCTTAAAAATACCACCATCACTTCGCTTAAATTTGTCTAGTTAGAACATTTAGACAGTTACATTTCTATCAACCAATTTGAAATGAAAAACTATTCATTTTATACATATTCCACTTACATAGGTCCTGTATTCATCCAGCCTGCTTAAAATAAGTGCCATCACAAGATAGATATGAAGCTATGCTGAATCATCCATGATCAGATTTTCCTAAAGTCATGTCTTTTCAACTCTTCTAAGTTTTAACTAAGATACAGGCTGGTTATTTGAAAATGCATTGTAGTGTGGGAGGAATGAAAATATTTTAATCCCAAAATACAAAGGACATTGCAGCCCTACTACTGATGAAATCCCACCTGTGATTCATATCTGACTCTCTCATTCAAAGGTGAGCTGTCTGATGCTGTCTGTAGGCACTGACAGCACATGCTTGTCCCTGTGTGGACATGAACATATATCCACACACATTTCCTGCAACCCCCAGCTCATTACAGCACTTCCTGGATTTAGAATCCAAATGAAAGGAGCAAAGAAAGCACTACAATAGGTACCAAGTATTCACATAATTTCTTCTAGTTATGTTCATCTAATATATTTATTGGGTAAAATAACCTGAAGATGATAAATCTTTGAAAACATATCCTTTTCATTATCATATGGAAACCTTGCACTTTTGAAAGGCCAATAATGTTCACTGTTCATGGAAGAAATGGGGTTGGATGGAAAAGAAACTAAGAGATTTCACTGAAAGCAGCTTCCTGACTGAAGTTGTGAACAATACAACTATAGCATAAACGAGAGGGTAACTTTAATTTCAAGTGATTCTGCTATGAGGAGACTGCAACAGCTCTGTGGATTTACAGGTTCACTAATACTCAACTACCTCCCCAAAGGACATTGTTCTATCACTAAACAAAACACTTTCCACCTGCATGTCCAGTTCCATGCAGGGCTTTGTAAGCAAGGACAGCTTGCCATCTAACAGCTCCCATCCATTCCATCTCCACCTTCAGGCTCAGCTTCTTGAGGAACAGTTTTGTGACAGCTGCAAAATCTGCAGCCCAGCATACCTGAGTAAACACATTTCAGCTTGGTACGTTTAGTGCTGACATACTAAAGAAAACCTTCTATTCAAGAAGTTATTGTGCCTGTGCACTGGGGTGGCAGCCCTTGATAAGACTGCAATACATCTTATCTCAGTTGTGCAAATTGGAGTCCTAATATTCAACTTGAATTTCTTCTGCTTCAAGTGCAATCACTCATAGAAGTTCTTCCAGCCTAACAGGGCTCTCACTGATGACTAACCCACCCCACAGATGACTGGGCGGAAAGAAAACCCTACTGATTTACCTCAAAGATTTGAATTTAAGTTCCTCTTACTTCTTCTCTTTTTTAAAACTGTTCCAGTTTTGCCCAGTTTAAAGGTAGTCATAGAGGCAAACAAATGCTTACATCCTTATCAGCAAATTTAGACCTAAAGTTGCTGAGGCAGTGCAACTTTGTATCTGGCTTACAGTGGATTAGCTGTCATATTTCACAAGTGCAAACTAAAATAACCTGAACTAGATTTAAAAAGTACCCACAGATTAATTCACTGGTTAATTTACTGATTTAACTAAGTAATTTTAGAACTGTGCTTTTAAACCAACCCAACACAAGGGTAAAGCTGACTAGTTGAAGTTTAACACTTATGTTTCACATCCTCTCTGCAATCAGGATAAATAATTATTCCAAGAGAGTAAGTGGGAAGATAAACAAGTAACATACCGGTAGTTTGTCCCTGTTTAATCTCTTCAGCAGTCCTGTCTATCAGGACATAGAGAGACCACACAACGCAGGTGATGGCAATGATGTGGAATGTTACAGAGCACATGATCTTCCTCCTCTCACTGGCTGTCATCTGCAGCTTCTCCCACTGGCAAGAAACCAGAACCAGAGCAAGAGATTAGGAGTTTATTGTAGTTACTAGAGAGTATGAAAAGAGAACATTGATAAGAACAAAGACCAGGCAGGAGACCAGTTTCCTCCTAACAAGGATTTTAAAAGTCAGATGGCATCACTGCTTTGGTTACTGCACGTGTGTGGTGGCTGCCAGCTGACCCTGCTGTCACAAGAGCCATGCTGGTACCAGAGGGGTCTCAAGTGCCCAGCTCCCACCCTGAGCCTCAGCATGATGTCAGCACACCCTGCTTAGCACACAGGGGCAGCTCCAGCACAGAGGGGCCCAAGCAGTGCTGCTCCTTGCTGTGCTCTCCCCTTGACAGCAGGTACCCACAGCTGCAGCTGAGCATCATAAGTGGGAATGAGTACCCTTGCTCAGGGAGGCATTCAACGGAACAGTGGAAGTGGCACATGATTCAGCTGTGTAAAGACACCTCATGGTGAGCTCTCAGAGTCCCATGGGTGTTCAGCTCTCACCTCCTGCCTCTGGGGGTTTCACTCAATCTTCATTTATATTTAACACCACTTATAGCAGTGACACTCACACTTTATTTTCAGTTTTTCAAGTGCACTTAAATACCTATGCCCTAAGAATATACATTAGAATGGGGGTGACAGCTTTTCTAAGTGAGGGGATGAAGCAAATTAAATCCCCAGATCCGCATCTATCAATACTGCTCATATAGCCAAAAACAAAACCACAGGACCAAGCCAATGTACTTTCAGAAAGATACAAGGAAACTAGACAACAATTAGAGATGCTTCTAATATGCCAGACATACCTGGGACACCCAGAAGCTGTGTTTTAAATTTCTTTTATGTAATTTCACTTATGTATATGATAAAAATTTTTGCATGTGGGACACACATCCCTCAGCTTATCTGCTTGGAAGAGAGTTATGACGAGTTTTTCTCATGCTTTCACATAATACATGCTGGGACACATAAACATCTCACACATAAAATGGTGCATTTGATGTTTCATTTGATGAGTAATTTGTAGAAAAAGAGGACGTCAAAAAGGAGGCATAACGTGGAAGGGGGTGAGGATGACCTGAATGGTATGACTGAAATCATCCATTACGTTGAAATATTGCTTCCACTGCCACAAAAACGAGAATGATTGAAACATGAGACAGAGACTTTGTGATCATCTCTGTGCTGCCAACAGACACATCTCTTTGCCCAACCCAAGCCACATTTCCAGTTATGTGGGCATCCAAATCTCATCATGGCACAAGAATTGAGTGCTTCCAGGAATGGCATGCTAGAGTCATTGTACTAGGAAGCTGTATTTTTTTCAATAATTTTAGAAAAAGATTGAACAAAATATTCCCTTTGCATGTTGTATTTTAAACAGAAAACGGCTTTTGCTTCTACACAAAGGTGTTGCCTTTTGATAGAAAGTACAAATTAATTAAATTATTTTGCCAAAAAGCAGCCGTGTTAAATCTATTTGCAAATGCTTTTACAGAGGCAGGAGGACCTGTGCTTTGACTAATTTAAAGTTCTCTTTTCTGTTCCACAGCTTGGGCTCCTCTGCTGGGCAATACCTCCTGCTGGCTCCACAGTCACACAATCAGCTTGCACCACCTCACTGCTTCAAGAGATATGACTGCAAAGCAAAAGAGGAAATATTCTGCAAATTGCACACTAGCCCAGAGAATCTGTAGGTCCCCGCTATATTATTCTGATGACGCAGCATGTGGCATTTCCCACTTAAAATAGTCAGCAGTTCTGGACTTTTCAAGTGTTGTTAAAACAAAGGGGGGAAAAAAGCCAACAGAAAATTTAGATTTTAGGTCTCTTTGTTTCATTGAAATTTTAAAATTAAGCATCTCTCTCATCTGCCCTCATCTTCATTTGAGCCATGACACATTTTCTTCTCACCCTCTTCCCTTAGTAACTTTGTGTTTGAACAGCCCCATTCTGCAATGTAACCTTAAGATGCCAAGGAAGTTTAATTCTATTTCTAACTCTACAGACAAGGAGAAGCCCTATTATTTGTCCCATCCTGCTCATACTCACCAGCTCCAGACTGTTTTCTCCTGACTGAAAGGCTACCATAAAGACTGAGTGGAAGATACAGAGGCATCTTATCTTTTTGCTGCAGCTGAACCTCTAAAAGGACTATTTAGATGTATCTGAGAAGTAAACTCCTTCTATTTATGGCTCTATCCCTACCTTCTGGCAACCTGTATGTTTCCCACAGATGACCTGTTCAGATATAGCTAATGATGCTGAGTGACTCATTTCTGAAGGTGCACAGCACTTTTTTTTACACAGGGCACAAATATTCAGAAAATGTTACCCACCCACTTCGGGCAGAGTGAGCACAGAAAAAAACAAAACAGCAGTCAACTGACATCTATAGCAACTCTTCTTTCCTTGGATGATCTAGACTAATTTCTTTCCTGTCCTATAGTTAGGCTGTGCAAAGCATTGTCTCTGCAGACAGCAGAGCTTATAATGACCAATACTGCAGCTCAGAAACAACCACACTCCGTGCCAAGGGGCTACCAAGCCGAAATCTGCAGTTTTTAGAAGGCAATTATCCACCACAGTCATAAGCAAAGGACATCCCATCCACTGGACATGCTAAGCTATATACTTTGCAGATAGTACATCTCTCTGAAGAAATCAGAAGTGTTAGAAATCTGCTCTATTTTCTGTTAGAAGTCACTTTTAGGATTTGGACAAGTTCTCACAGCAGTTTAGATAGCTGCAGCCCAGACTTCTCACCCTACATGATTTAAACTCATTGTAACTGAATTTAATGTTTCTCATTTATTCTAGTTCCAGACTGAAGTTATTGTTATTAACCTCTTTGGTAGATATGGCAGGATTTGTCTGTACTAAGAATGACTAAGTGACTTCCACCTCAAAATCCTGATGTAAGAACAACTGACATTGAAAGCTCAGAGGATGTAGGAGAACAAAATGAGGATAGAAGCACAAAACTCATCTTAGCACCTATACTTTAGGTCACCAGATTTATGAAAGATGCTTATCTATAGAACAAAAATACAGGCTCTAGTCATTCACAGCTTAAGAAAAGGTAAAAATGAAAACACATTTAACAGGGAACCACCTTTGAATTGCAATGTACTATTTTATGTAAACAGGTTTGATCGTTTAAGAAGAAATTAAAAGCTACAAATTTTAAATTAATTACATTCAAGAAGTACAATTTAAAGTAAATTTAATGTGAAATCCTCATACTCTGAAAAGAACTTAAAAGCCATGTGGATCTTAAGAGCCACAAACTAAAGCAAGTAACAGTAATACAAAGCTCCACATTAAAAAAATGTTGGTAACTGTAGAGTTTCGTACTCTAAAGTCTAAAGGAAATAATCAGATTGTTGCATGGACATATATATATATATATTTATACACACACATATATATATATTTCCACATTTACACACAGAAAGCTGCTGGGCTGTAACAGCTGTTACCAGAGCTGGATTCCAGAGATGTTGAATTTGCCAGGGTGAACACTAATTCAAATCCTTTTGTAGCTACACAAGACTGACCAGACTTACTAAGGAGCCACAAAAACATTAATAAATACATGGTGGGTGCTGCAGGCTCAGCCTGTTCCAGAGCAGATCTCTGTTTAACAAAGCATGCCATGGGGAAGCAGGTCCTGTGCCTACCTTTCTCAAAGGCTTCAGTTTTGTCTCCATGATGAACTCATACTTGCACAATTCACAGCATCGCGTATCCGAGCTCTTGATCCATTGTTGCAGGCAGGCCTGATGCACAAAATGAAGACTTCCTGTACAGTGACAGGGGGTAATCAAAGGGCTCTCATCATCTCCTTCACAGTGACATATCCTGAATCAGAAGCAAAGCTGCTCATTAGGAGAAGAGGAAGCAGAAGGGATGTGGAAGAACCATGTAATATCTGTGATCACACATGGATATTCACTGAGGATCCCGAGACATATAAATCAAAGGGATGTGTTCCACAAAGCAGCTAAAACTCAACAACTCAATTGCTGCACAAACACATACACAGGCACAAAATAATTAAGCACAGACACAGCTAACTAGACAGCTGCTTTCTCACAGATGAGGCACACACATAGAGCCTGACAGAAATGCAGTACCTGAAAGAAAATATGGAGCAAGAAATAACAACATTTCACCCAGACCAATAGCACTTAACTGCAAATAGCATTTAAACAGATCAGACAGCACTTCCCAAGACAAAATATGCACAGAGAGGTACAGCTACTCATGCACAAAGGTCTGAAATAGAAGACAAAAAATAATTCCAATACCAATGGTGAAACAGTCCACCCCAGGATCAGGGGCAACCGATTTAGACAGCATGGATTTTCCACAAGTGATTAATTCCAATGCAAACTGCTAAGAGACCGATCCGCAATGCAAAACTACAGCACTGAATCTGAACCCCAAAACACACTTATTCTAAATGGTTTTGCTTCCCCAACTCTTAGTTAGCTAAGGAAGCATCAGCTCTGCAAAATTCCCTACTTTCCTCCCAGCCTGTGCAAACAGCAAAGACATTTGATAAAGTGTTACTACCAACTGCTGACATTTGATTTCCAGAATCAATTTACACACAACCCTTGGGTAGCATCAAGCATTGCGAAGTCCTTCTAACCATGTGGAAGAGGTCATGAATTGAAAGGGGGATGACGAGGAGCTCAGGGAATGAATACAAGTTACTAAGCATATGTGAAGTACATTCTGGCCTGCTGCCATCCCTATTACTGAAATCTCTTACTGATGTGTAGCATCTTGCCTCTTGTGACCTTGCTGAGCGCTGGCAAGCGGAAATGAAGGCGTGGGTGGATTACAACAGCATCTTGTTGATGGTAAGTCAGTACAGAACTAAATATGGTGGCAATGAGGGGGGAAATCAAATAATATTGGCAAGTAATAACAAAGCCAGCTTTAAGAAGTGCTGTTAGGGAGGAGAAAGACTACGATAATAAAATGCTAGGTAGAGGACATTGGATCCTGAACTTGATGACTCTTGCTCGTCAACCACATTTTGGATGTGGGGCAGGGCAGACCTGCAGATAAGTCACCATGAAGACAGTCCAGATCTCGTTCCTACCACCAGTGCACACAATTAATCCTCTGTAGTTGGAGTAAGTCATTCAAAAATGACACCTGTCATTTTTGAACCTCACACCATGGACATCACACAGGCCTACTGCTGACAGCCGGTGCTCTCATCCCCTTTGACAAAGGCAACCAGGAAGCCCGTAACAAATAAAAAAGTGTGGTGGGATACAAACTGAGGGAAAAAAAATAAATCTAAAGCTCTATTCATCTGAACTCACAAGCAATTTTCAAGCAATCTGTCTTCTTCCTGATTCCCACCCTCTGACCAAACCAGCAGTGCTGTCAGGACAGCACATTAAAAGCTAAGACATGTTCAGCTTGACCTTTATGATGTGTAGCTGAGTCTCTCATAGTATTCCCAGTTTGGGCAACTGATAAGACAAAAATACTATCTCAGAGCCCCAAACCTGAAATAAATTTTAGAATTTATTTGACTCCAAAGGAAATTATTTTGCTTAGTAGCCTTGTTAAGTGCATCAGAGGGGTGCAGGACCGCAGAGAGAAGGCTGCATGCTTCAAATCACACATACTGTATTAGCAAGGTGACAGGGTAAAAGAAGAGATGGAAAGAGCACAAAGGCAGGGGAAAGCAGAACAGTCACCACCGCATGGGAGGGTTAAAAAGGTAGGTGGTTCTCTGGTAAACCAACCTGCAGGTATCCCCCGATGTGGACACAGGGGAGAGAGGGGGTAACTTTTCTGAGAGTGGGGAAGGGCAGTCAAGGTCACTGTCCTTCTCAACTGAACAGAGCGGTGCCCGCTGCTCTTTTGCTTTGAGTTTCACTGAGGTGCTGTCCTCAAAGACGTCATCATCTCCCATATCATCAGAGCAGAAGTCCGTGCTTTCCACCAGCATGCTGGAGGATTTGTCAGCTTGGAAGTGACTGGAATAGCTCTCCAGTTCATGAAATTTATGCAGGCTGCTGATGCTGGAGGTGTGGGAGAAGGAAAAAAGGTAACGCAACAGTTTTTTGCTCCTTGAGGAGTCATGGTCCACCTTGTCCTCCAGCAGGGGGATATGTACAGCACTGTGGTTCTCTGCTCCTCCCGATGCACTTGAGTAGTTGGAAAGGGAAGGGATACAGGAGTGCTTAGAATTGCTAAAAGAAAGAGGCCTGAGATTGAGCGGTTTCCTCTCTTTAAGATGAAACTTGTTAATCCTTAAGCACTGCTCTTGATTCGGGGTCAGTTTGCCTTCTGAGCGTGTTCGCTCCACATAATCAAAGCACTCGTTGGTGGTCTGTGCCTTCTGGTCCACGTCATTGAGGGACTTGGAGAATTTCAGAGTGCGGCTGGGCTTTACATTCTTAGCAGACCTGAGTGCCTGGCCCCGATCCTGCCCACGGGAGTTTCTTTTTGCTGCATGTAACGTGTCCTGACAGATTACTGTCACAGTGACCCCTTGTGTCAGAGGGCTCTGCCAGTGTGGATTTTTCAAGACAACAGCAGACTGCACTGGACTGTGATGACAACACTCAGAAAACACTGCACTGGAACTGCATGCAGAACAGTGGAATATAAGCACAGAAAGTAAAAAAAAAAAAAAAAAACCAAAACCAAACCAAAACAAAACAAAAAAGATCATTAAAAAAGAGAACATGTATAATTAAAAGTGAAGAAATGAGAATTGCAGCTAGTGTGGGAATGGCAAACATAGCAGGGCCAAACAGTCAGTAGGATTTAACAAAGCAGCATTAGACAGCAGTCGAGTCAAACAAATGGGATGCTTCAAGTGGGAATCCCACATTGCTTACTTCCCCCATAAACATACTTTTTCAGTTTTGTTTTTCCTTCATTTGAACCTCGCCTGAGCCTCACTGTAGCCACACAAATGGCACACTTTACCTGCAGATGTCCTGGTTGGATGGTGTAACAGAAGTCCGAGAGAAGCTATGAGGGGCAGAGACAGAGGTTGGACTTCCAGCCTGCAGTGACATTAAAACAGACAAACAAAAAAACCCTCAAGTCAGGAGTCAGTATGCAGAGCAATCACCTTCAGGGTAAAACACAGCACAGCATGTGGAGTCAGATATCACTCTACAGCAGATACTCAAGGGCTAGTTGCAAGAAAGTGATTTTACTTACTAAATGTGAGAAAGGTCGTCTCTGTTCAGAGCAGCTTACAGAAACTCAGCATCTGAGGCACATTTTCCTTTCCCCCCTTTCTGCTTCAGAACAAAAGCTATTTCTCTATTTGTTGGAAATTTCTCTCTTTAATGTTTAATCTCTCCTAAAAGTAGGTACGCCTGACTTCATATCCTTTTATAAGGGTTTGTGCAGTAACTATTTTTTTAACTTGAAGTCTGACAAATAAATGAAAGATCTGACAATAATTTACTGATAAACTGTTTCACTCTGCAAATGAAAATTAATAACTTAAATAATGAATTTTTTTAAAAGCCATATTAAGCATTCTTCTAAAAACAAAATATTAAACCAGTAAAACAGCATGTTGCATTCTGCTATGGAGACAGAGCTATATATTGTTGGAAGTGAAGTCACAAATTAATAAATCTGAGATTTTATGTTATGAGCAAATCACAGAAGGTAACCTGCTAAGAATGAATCCAATCTCTCAGCTGCTCCAGTTTAGCAATGAATTTCTCTAAAAAAAGGACATTAGAACATATGTGACAGTCTAATAGCAGGTGACTAGAATCAATGATCCAAAATTTGCCTTCCAAACCCATGTTACTGGTTTCTTGATCCAATTCTCTGGTATCAACAGTGTTAAAATGTCTTGCCACTTGGGAAATCAAAAGGCTGGACAAAAACGAAATTGTGGAATTTAATTTGCATTTCAAACTTAGTATTTTGCTTCTAGATGCCAGTACTATTCAGGGCAGCGTATAGAGAGAGATTCACCATCTGAGGCACATTTCCTTCCCCCCCCAGCTTTCTGCTTCAGAACAAAAGCTATTTCTCTATTTTCATACATAACGAAAGTGCAACCAAAATACGGACAGAAATTAACACACTTGGATAGGCACCACAAAAAGGAACGACAAATCACTGGAGAAAGTTATGCCCCACCCTTGATTCAAACTAATGCAAGCTGTGGCTACCACTAAAAGCCATAGTTCAATGAGCCTCTACTCACTCACTCCTTTCATCCCATGCTTTTTGCTCACGAAACTTCACAGAGCTGTGCTTCAACTCAGAGTAGGACAGTGAGGTGAGGTAAAACGAACCATTGCTTTAATACCAGTCACTTCCCTAGGAATGCCAGTCAGTGACAGCAATGAGTCTAACAGTGAAGCACAACTCCCTGACACGAGCAGAGTTAAATGCAAGCTGCTGCCAAAAGTCTAAGTTCCAGGTTCTGCTGGATCTAAAAGCAGGGTTACACATTGCTGCTGCTGGCCAGTCCTCCCAGCTCACCTGGGTGTACAGACTCAGACACAGCAGCTTTGAGGCAGAGAGGTGTCTCAGAAAAGAAGAAATACAGGCAGCCTCGGGACAGAACAGGTCATAGAAGAGGTGGTGATGGGTGAATGAAACAGGCGGATCCAGCTGTCTTGGAGCTCTGATGCTGCTCCCACACAGGGCTCAGCTCTGAAGAGGTTGGGAAAAGAAGAAGACAAAGCCTTCTCCACTCTGTAGCTTCTGGCACACACCACCCTTACTGCCCCAGCAGCAGCCTCCCAGGTAGCAGCACCTTTGGCCAAATTGGCTATTTATGATAGCAACAGCAGCAGTAGGTTTTAGAGCGCTCCTTCTCATAGGAGGTTTCTGCCATGTTCATATGTGCCATGTATCCTAAGCCTTGACAGCCTGAATTTGACCCCTCTAACCCCATAATCACGTGCTGAAACTCTGCAGGCTGTCATGCCCTTCACATGGAGAAACATCACCTTCAGTGACAAGCCTTGGAGCTTGAGTGCTTGTGAGTTATTCTGTACAGCCCAACTGGTTGCCTAAAATAGCTCAGTACTAATGGTCAATAGTTAGTTAATTGTGTATTGACATTCCCATCTAATGCAATTCAGAGGTCACAGCACGGCATACTGCACAGGTATTCAGATAATCACAACAATTTGGAAGGTAACAATTCCTGGGATTCTTACAGTTTTCTGAAGGGTTGACAGCAGGAACACACACACACACACACACACACACATATATATATATTTATATGCCTATATGCAGGTGTCCATGCATATATACACGTATATGTTCTCATTCTGCCTCCACATGAACAGTGTTACCTATTGGTGAGAGAAGTCAGCCTGTTCTTATTACATACTTTTGATTACATGCTGCATACCAAAACCCACAAAAACCCCACCCTGCCTAAGAAAATAGAGGCATCTTTGAAGTGAGCCATAGTGAACATGCCAATGGCTTGGGTATATTTCGAGATAACCTGCTTATCTGAGACAACACTTCTGGGTATAGTTGCTGTTGTCCCACTCTGGGCTGAACTTCAGTAATAGCAATTACATCTAATTTTAGAGAACAGAGCCTGTCACATTCTAAAACTTTATCAAATTATTCATTTAAGGTAAAAATAAGAAATTACTTCTGTAGAATTTTCCAACTAATTGGAAGTCTAAAGGAAGCAAAGTTTTTTTCACCCACACATGCAAACTTCGTCATTTCTAGGTGCCACATGATTAGGAACAATACTGCGCTACAAAACCATGCAGAAGTCTCAGCTAAGGATCTGGAATTAACATACTAAGAACTATGCACATTTAATAATAGAACACAACTCTTTTATGCAGACAAAGAGTGAAAAGAAGTTCAGTTTCATGTCCTTTATTGGGAGGAACTTCAGAACAAGGAGCTTCAGGCAAATACAAATTTAGCAATAGGGTAAGGAGCAAAAACACTCCACAAGCCAAATTTCAACCTGGCATTTTGATTACAAGGCTTCCCTTTATTTGATGTGCTCTTGAGTACTTTCAGCAAGTACTGTATTCCATGCAATGAGAGCAAACTGTACAAACCTGATAGCTGAGGTGGGCAGAACAGGCCACCTATGGACAGACAGCCCTGCTGACAGGCTGGTTTTGAAAGCTTTTATATCAATGTGGCACAATCAACCATCAGCAACTTCTGATCTTCTCCAGTAAGTTCTCCCTACCAGATTCATGCCATGTTGACTTCCAGTACATATTAAAATCAAATGTCTTTAGAGAGGGATAAGATAAAATATTAAAATGGAGAGGGGTTAAAAAACTAGAGGAGAGATATGGGAAAGAGGCATCTGAAAATTCCAGGACCATCAACTCCACCATGTAATTTTGGCAACAATTTGATAGGAACCAGCAGTCAGGTGCTGGAAGAACTTTCTTCCATACTTTATATAACATATATGACTATAATTATAACTACGTCTAGCAACTGCAAGCAAAACTGAAATCAGCTTTCCCTTATTATTTCTAAAGAAATCCAAAGGAGGATTCTGTCAGGAACTTTCTCAAGAGATTCCAGAGCTAAAGATACTAGAGAAAAGAGGCTATCTAACCCTTCAACATCTTCCCAAGAATAATACAACCTGCCTATAGCACAGGAATAATGTTGACTAAACCCAGTAACAACTGCACAGGTTCTGCAGGAAGAAGAAGAAAAAACTGTATATAGCTTTTTGTCTTCAAAAATCTTCCTCAAAATACCTTGAATGGACTGAAGGAACAAAAGAGGAAAGGAAACCCCTGCAGGCTCCTCCTTAATGGGGTGTCCTCATACCTTCACGAAGAAAGAATCCAGGAGATTCCCAGGAAAAGGAATTTATCCCAGCACAGGGAGACTATCACATTCCTTACAAACATGACTGCACTGTGCTCCAGCATGAGATTACGTGCTCCTGTATTTGGGGAAAGAGTACACTTTCATCTTAGCACTACACAATTTTTTGTGTCTTTTCTTTCCCTTCCCCAGTAACTCAGTAGAAGGGGTTTTTTTAAGCAACTTGTGTTTCCCTACCCCCAGGCTCACGTACCTGAACAGAACACCTCTGAGAAACAGCTATTTTCAGTAAGCCTTGGTCATCTGATAAGACTACAGGATAGCTAAGCTCTGCAGCTGAAAAACCTGGACTACTTTTCTACAGACAAATGCTCACTGAATCCATTAAAGCTTCAGGCAACAGTGGACATGTGTATTCATATGCTTTTCTAAATCTGTTCCAAGCTGATGAACAGCCTAAATGGATTTTAAATTTCATAGCAAGCTTAGGGAACCACTTTGTGTCTGCACTGGCTGCTGTTCAGCCTAAGAATAATCTAATACTTTACAACATGCTTCTGCTCAAAAGATAAAACTTATACAGGCCTTCAAAAAAGACAAAGAATTTACATCTTTTAAGGAGTTCACTTTTGATTTCTTTGCTGTGATCCCAGTATTAGCATTTTCAAAGTTTATCCCTTGGAGTGCCATGAAAATAAGACTACAAAGTGCTTCCCCTTGACATTAGAATCAACCCTCCAAAGCAATCAGGTGACAAGAACAGCACACAGATGACCTGAAGGTATTTCCAGACATCACACCATCAGTTTCAGGATATATCAGACACTTTAAAGGCAAACAATACCACTAATTTGAGAATAACTGTTTAGAGACTAGCTTTGTAAGTGGCCTCATTTCATCTGCTTGTAAGCACAATTCCTTTATCTATAAACTGAGGGCATGAATTACCATTGCTGTGCAAATCCCTCTCTTGGCTGCTCCCAGTGACTAGCTGTGTGTTAGGGTCAATTTCTTCTATATTTAGAGGACAAAGCTTCTGTAAAGCTTAACTACTTCTTTGTGGGGCTTGTATGATGAAGGCACTTCGCAGCAATCAGTGGCAGCTTGGAAAAAATTGCTGGCTTAGGGTAAACAGTTGAGATGTGGATCTGGGCTGTATCCCCTTGTGCCAAATGGGGTTGTTTCAATCAGCACCAGTGCTGTTTATATGTCTGAACAGGGCAAGTTGGGGAAAATGGGCTGTGTTCAAGTCCCATGACTAAATCAATTAAATCTGCCTTGAATGCTATTTTTTATTATTATTTCAAAACAAATATAAAAGATTTCAGAAATATAAATATTTCAAGCATAGCAGATTTCAAAGGAGTGTTTGAAACTCAAGCAACAAAAAAGCAAAGAAGGGCCTGGAGGAATGCCACATCCCCCAGTGTGCAACATACCGCACACAGCCTAATGACACCATATGAAGATTGTCCTACATCTTATTCCCTGCTCCTTTTTCTGTCCTCCATCCCTAGCCAAGTATTCAGGTGATTGCTTTTTCTTGGCTTGGCCACATTTACTAGCATCTCTTCTGCCTCCCTTGGCATCTGCCTCTTGGAGAAGTGCCTTTTAGCCCCTTTCTCCCGAGGGACAGCTCCACCTGGCCCCGACACTGGGGGTCTGTATTCAGAGAGGTCCTGCTACCTCTACCAGCTGATTGCATTTTCAGCAGCACCATCTGTCTGACTCTCTCCCTGATCACTTCTAGCCCATGGGCATTGCTTTCCTTGGTCACAATAAGTAACACAGCATCCTGTCTTGGCTAAAGGCTGAGTTCTGACTCAATCCTTTCCACTCAAATTGCACTGTGCAACTGAGAGCACTGGAAAGATACATGGTAATAATCACAGCAGGTTCGTAATGACTATCAGCACCAGTAAGGCTTTGAATCAAGTGCCAGTGCCAAGAATTTGTAGCAGATTTATGTTGCTGTGCTGTAAGCTAGATTTGGGTGGAAAAACAGTGGCTGAAAACAGTCAGTTGCAGAAAGCATGACCATTATTTCTGTACAGACATACACAGAGAGAAACACACACTTCAACACATCTGGAAATGCAGCATGCAATTGATTTAATCCCATTTTGGTTTAAAAGCTCTTCTTAAAATGGTGTAAGATCAACAAGCTCTGTGGATTTCAGAATAGGCTACACAGGCAGCCAAGCACTTCCATACTTATTCCTTCACTTGCATCCGATCTGCCTTATTGGCCAGGTTGCTACAGTATTCTGAACAATAAAAAAAGGGGGCATTTTCTTATTAAAACTCACAACTAAAGAAAAATATTCCATGTACTTAGGGTTCCATGCAGCATTCCACTACTACAATCTTTCCAGATTTGTCATTTGAAATTGCTACCAACAGCAATTTCAAAATGCTCCAAAACACCTGTCAACCACAAAATAATTGCTGCAGTTTAGCACTGAACTGCCTGGATGCACAAGGCAGCATTCAGCCATGTAGGCAAATCAGGGGCTGATAGCACTGATGGGACTTTCACCCTCTGGCCTTGTTTGAACTTACCTCCAGAGTGGGGAAAGTGCACAGAATGGATCAGACAGAGGTGACTGAAGCAGCAAGAACCTCAACACCTCTGGGAAGCTCACTTTGCAACCAAAAAGTCTCCTCCATTAAACTGGCAAGACTGACTTTTGATCCCCTCAAAAACTTTAGCTTTTGTAACACAGAGCAGTCACATTCAACTTTCCAGCACTTCAAAATGAATGTAAATACTGATGTCTCACTTGCCAGCACTTCCAGGAAGAGCTTCGCCAGAGTGCAAGGTCCTTCCCACTGCACTGCCACACTATCAGTTCTTGATGAATTAAAATGAACTGTGCAGATTCACACGGGTACAGAAGTGCAGCTGCCAAAACTTATGCTGATTTGAGACACTCAGGGAAAAGTACAATGATACTTAATGGCTAAACTACTATCTCTGCTGAACAAAACCTGAAAATCCAATTAAGGATCCCTAAGAAAACAAGAGCCAGGGTAAAAGGGAACAAGCATAGAAAAACCCACATGACAATTTATACTCAGTGTTTATTTCAAAACCCCTTATATAAATGCACATTTTCTGATGCCAAATGCAAAATGACCTCTTATCAATCCATGATAACAACACCTACAGCTTGGTCAATACCTTGTGCATTGAGCAGTTGCCCTGCTCAGTGTTTCGGACACCCATAATCGTGTCTTTTGCCTCCAAAGTGAAAGTTGTCTGTGCCCATATAAACCATATATTATATGCAGACACTGTCTCTTCTGCTGGAGATAGTCATGAACAGTTCCTAGATCCAGAAGTACTCACAATACTTATTATGTTGCAACCACAATGATTCAGTCTTTCACTAAAAGTAACTACAAGCAGCCACTTAAAACTGTGACAACAAAGAGTTGAAGCTTATGCATCCCATGAGAAGTACTGTTCAACCAGCACAGCCTTGCTTGTATGAAGGCTTTAAGCAATTTTACTTGTGTAAGCAAGACATCGTCAGGCTTATAGATAACAAAAGATCTTATGTACAATGGAAATTTGCAAAGAAGTAGGGTATGTATTGCAATAACTATCTTGGACAGACGATACCTTTTTCTTAATGGCATAACAAAGCAATTATGCTTTGGATGTGCCCACTGGCGGAGCATCATGCTTGCTTTACATGACCAGGGTCTGTAAAATCAAACATTTAAAAATACATAGTCATGTCCTGATGACAAGCTCATGGCACTTAAAAACAATTCAGTGTTGAAGTGACAACTGAATAACATTTAACCACATATCCTACATGTATTATAGGATGCATAGCTATACATATCTTACACAGCTTTGTCTTAAACAACAACACACTTGAGTGATGCTTTTGGAGCCACTTTCCCTCCAAGATAAGATCTCAGGCATCTGTCAGCTATCTTGCTCCTGTCAGGCTAAGGAGGCTGACAGTGTGAAAGAGAAAACCTACTGTAGCTTCCATTTCATTTTACCTGTAAAGAGAGTCTGCAAAACACTGGAGTTCTACGTTTCAGGAGTGACTATCAATGACAGGCATAAAAAAGTATTTTCTACTGGTCGCATCATCACATGTATCACTCAATTTTGAAATTAAAGAAATCCCAGTATTCCCAAATTTATCAAAGGCTGAGTGACATTGAGCAACATACCTTTGAGATGTTACTAGAGCGGCTCACGGAATGCCCCAAAGCCTTCTCATTCTGAAAGAGCAAGAACAGGATCATTGCAGCAGCAAGTCACAGTTATGAAAATATTTAGAACTTGGCATTAGAAACCAAATTCCACGGAGAAAGTCCTACAGCTGGAGCTTTTAAGGATGTTGCTTCTATTGACATCAGACTGATTTACAATAATCACTGAATTGCTTTGTTTGTTTAACAAGGTATTACCTTGCAGAAAATTATATAGGCAACATGTACAAACTGACAAATACTAGAACAATTATTTCTTCTCTCTGAGGGTAGTGGAAAGCTCTTTACTCAAATGGCATATATTTTGGAAAGGATACTTCTCAACATCATCAAGACCTGCCTCATTTACATTTCAAAGCAACATCCAACCACTAAAGCTGAAAGCTCTTGCTTAACACAAATATCATAGTGATGTCTGGAAATAATTGTGAATAACCACATGCATATCACTTCAGGATACAGGGGAGAATTATTGAGGAACTTCCTTTTAATATAGAATTTGGAATTAAACTGGAAATATCATACAAGATGGAAATGTGGAAGCTGCAATTCTCAAAACTGAGATTAGTAATGATTGTATCTGTTACTCACTTTTCAGTGTGCAGACTCTGACACATAAAGAAGACAAACTTATCTTCTTCAGAAATTAACTGCAGGTTTCAGCAAGATATTTCATCCTTTAAAGATACCTGGTGTCTGAACATCAGTTTACTGTAACTGGACACAACTGTTTCACTTGGAAGAGCCTAGAAATTGCTTTGCAAAAACTTTCCTAATAAAATCCAATGAAAAACACTTTTTCCTAAACAAGTACTACAAACAGAGCAAGTTGTAATATTCAGTAACAGATCTACATTCCTCTAAGTTTGTAAAGCTGGGATGCAATAGGTTTGAGATTCAAACCCTCTGACAAAAAAAAGCCAAAGTTAGTTCTTTTTCCTGTGGGCTCTATGCTATTCAAGGGCTTCTAGAAGTGCATCTTTTTGCTTGTGATTTTAGGAAACAAATTCTTTCACATTTATTCCGGAAGAGAATTTAACCTAACAGACACTTTGATTGACAGCACCCTCTTCTGTTCTCAGCAGTGACTGATCAGACAGAAATTGAGACCAGAAGTCCTACACCTGTAACAAAACGGGACATGAAAATTTCCCCATCAGTCAACTGCTGTCCTAGATCAGCACACTGGTCTCAGACTCCCTGCCTATGGTTTACTACAATTCAAGTTATCCTTCAATGACTAAAGCCTACATGAAGTCAGCCTGGCTGGCTGAGTGTTCAGATGCTATACCCATACTTTTGACATCCCTGTGTTCTCAGATACTTCTCCTAAAGTGCATTCTCCAAAGCAACTTCAAAGCTTTCTGATGAGAAAAGAGAAGTCGAGGCATAAAACTGTAGCATGTGCTTACAAAAGCAGGGTGTCCCTTCCTCAACACCACCAGCTGCCTCTCAACACAGCCCTGGGCACTATGTCAATTGACAATAAAAACTGCATTTCCTTCATTAAAAATGTGAGGAAGCAAATACAGTGTTCTGAAATTTCCTGTGGGAATCCGAGTATCTAGAAGACAGTAAAATAGTATTTCTGAAGAAAAGGGGAAAAGTAGTTAGAGACCACCACATAGTTTTGACCAATGGTAAAATTTGAGTTTGATTTTTGAGATGACAATAAGCTTTTGTTACAAAGAGAACAGTATTCCTGGAACAGAAACAAAAGCTCAAAAATATGGACATAATGCTTATGCAAAGACTAATGTTGGACAGGACTATTGCCAGAACTTGTACGGGTAAGATCTGCCTCCAATCGTAAGGGAGAGCCTAGCTGATTCTATCAAAGGCAGTGTAGCCATAGCAACAGGGCAAAAAAAAATAGTTCATTCAAGCTACAGGAGACAGGAGGAAGAAAAAAGGGGGCAGGAACATGTTCTCAAGCTATGATGAAAAGAGACCAACACCAGCTGGCAAGCAGAGACTTGCCACTGCATATGTGTGAGGCATGTGGGGGAAGCAGGCTGTGCTTGGCCTTCGAGGGATGTGTGGGAGGGAAGCAGAGTGAGGCGACATGCAACAAGGAAAAATGATAGTGGAGAGTGAAACCCTTGGGTGAGAAGTCTCCCTGAAGCAAGACAGATGACAGTCTCAAACCCAGCCCGAGGTGTCAAAGAACAAAGATGAAATTAAACAGCAGAGGTTTCTTCATGTTTACTCAGTGCCCCCTAAAAACTCCTTTCTAGCTGAAGAAGATGCTTGCAAGGGAGCATGACTGAACTTACACAAGCACCTGTGTTGAAAAGGATGTGCTAAAATTCAATAAGCATGACAGGCTGGAAGACAAGACCTGTATTTGCACAACACAGTGGATGATGCAGAGTAAACAGACTTTTAGCTGCTGCCACAGAAACTTGTCTCTCTGCCTCGGCTCCCAGAACTGATTTTATCTGATAGATGCCAGGAGGCTCCAAGAGACAGATGCACATATTATCTTTATTCATCTACTGTTGGAAACATACCTATCAGAGGTTTCGGACAGCAGATGACTGCAAACAATTGGTTCTGTTATTGAAAAAGTGACCATTTTAAAACCAAAAATCAGTCTTGAAAAGCGTTCCCTTAAGGGCTACAGAGTGCATGCCCACATATATTTAGGAATCTGTGATATTCTTAATGGACTCCTAAGCACCTAAGTGCTTGTAACATCTCTGTTTCTTAGCCACATATCCATATATCCATAACATCAACAGGAAATTCACTACAGTAGATTTTAACAGCAGGCACAATTAATGAGGATCAGAAACATTAAATATATAAAAATTATTTAAAAGGCAAACAAACAAATCTCACTTTTCACTCTATATCCATCACTAGAACATTAATCCTGGGATCTTTTAGAATTATTCACAAATTACCACTGATATGGGAGTGGCAAGGCTAAGCTTTCATGGTACTATCACTCCCAACAAATAAAAACCTTCAGAAACTATTTCTAGTATGTTCCCACTGGATAGTAAGATATATTCTGGTTGGTAATCACAGCTCCAAACAAGCTCTCTTTCCCTCATGCAAAAGCATTAGGCTTTGCACTTGAATGAAAGACCAAGACAAAAGCAACATCTGCAAGCAAGGACCCTACAATTATCATCAGTTAAAAGCCAGTGTCACTCTCTTTTAGCAATTCCATCTTTCTGTATGGAATAATGGGAACCCTGACTTTTGAAGTCATCCTCCTCAACCAGAACCACCTGGCAGGTGTTTAAAAAACAAACAAACATACCCCACACAGACAGGAAAAAATTACAAGTGCATCTTGTCACTTCTCCTGAGCCATTCACTGGCAGTTGCTGCTCTGAGGTCCCCAGCAGTTAGTGCGACTCTAGAAAAATGACTGAAAACCAGAAAATTGCTACCCAGTCCTCTGGATGCACTTGCTTGTAATTGCCAGAATCCTCCTCTCAACTTCCCTTTCTTTTTCTACCTTCCCCTTGAATTTGCTCCCAACAAATTGTGCCACTCTGGGAGTGACAGAGCTGCCTTCTTCCTTCAGCAGTTGCTTCAGCTCACACCTGTCCTTTAGGGCTCTACACCTTGCCCTTCTCTGTTTTGCTTGGCTCGTTTTCTCTTCTGCTACCATTCCTCATGACATGACAGTTTCATGACATCTCTCAAGGTCTTTTCAGTTCAGCTATCTAGAAGATGGTAATTTCCTCCTGTCCTTCCTTTTACCTCAGTCTTTCACATATTCAGCATTTCAAGTTATTTTACCCTTGTTTTCCTACCCTAATGCATTTTTCCACTAAGCACAACAGCTACATAACTCACAAGCCAAACCCAGAATTCCTGTGAACCCAAATACATCAGTTCCTACCATGAGAGCCAGAGCAGCCATAGCTGCTCTTGTCCACTTAAAACACCATTATATCAAACTGGCCTTTCTCCAAACTTAGCTGCAGACTTACTGCAGCATCAGAAAGAAGGCACCCTAAAGAAATACAACTTAAATATCTTGACCAGATGAAAACTGTATCAGTAAAATAACTGGATTTTGTATTTCCAGCACTCTGGTTTCCAGTCATTGAGGCAGGTAAATAGAAGATGACAGAGGAAGCAGTTTCATAGCTTGTGCAACCACCTTCTGGTTACAACTGTGACTACACACTAAGCTCAGTCTTAAGCATGATTAATGCTAAACCCATCTTTATCTCTGGTCACAGACGTTGCAGAAGAAACTGCAGATCTAAATGAGTTAGCAAGAGGACTTTCATTCTCTTTCCATCCAGGAAAGGAGGACAGAGGGCACCAGAGGATGGCACTCCTTTGCCCTCAAGACACCAATGGCTACATGCGAACCCAGCACAGACTTGCTTCCTGAAGTCTTAATTCTTTAACACATCAGTGACCTGACAGGGCACTATATTCCCCATTTTGCAATATAATTTCTGTGTTACATTATCTTGCATGATAATATGGGTTAAGAGCTTCATCTGAAGATAGGCATTCTCCATTTAAAATCTCAGTAACAAAGAGCAGAGACTTTATTTTGAGGACAGTGTTACTGCAGAGCTACAGACAGAGATCCCTACAAGGCAAGGACTAATATCTTAGCCCAAAAAAGACACAAAAATAAACCAGGTCACACTAGCTAGAGCACTGCCTACTTGTGGTTTTCTACATGGACTCTGAAAGACATTTTAATTTCATTTCGTGCATTACAATTGCATTTTGTGTGCATTACAATTGCATTTTACAATGACAGATGAAGCATGAGATTGATACCTAGCAAAATCACTTGCTGTTATCAACAATTCATGTCAATGAACTTTAACAATGTCTTCTGGGTAAATGGTTGCTTTTCTTAATAAAAAACTTGGCAGAAGAGAATAAATAAGTAACAATTGCTCCAATTCATACAGCAATTCTCATTCTTAGATCTGATGAGAATTACAGAATGGAACAGAGAATAGCACTGTTTGAAATGGCGAGGTGCTGAAGTACTGAGTAGCTGATCCACACAGGGAAAAAGCAGTAAATCAGAAGTGAAACTCTATTCTTCCATCGAATCCTAAGACCAGAGCATGAACGCATCACTGTTCTACAAACATGCTGTTGTACACACCTACACACACAGTTATTGTTTCAGGTTTCATGACTCTGCCAAATTTCTTGACAACTTCTTCCAAGAATTTCTGCAAATCTTGCTCTGAAACCCTATACCTGAACAATATATATTAAAAAGAACAGATGCTTTTAGTCCGGGGAGAGGAATTGCAGCTGATAATACTGGCAAGTGCACTTAATTGTCAGAAGTAGATAGAATGGGAGGAAAGAAATGGGAAAACACTTTGCAATTATTTCCTTCATCTCTCAAAACCAATGGATTGTTAAGTTACAAAAGCTTTGTCAGCACTAGATCTCATCACTGACAGAACATTTAATTACTTCAGTAAGAAATGGTACTTTGCATCTTATCATCTGAATATGACCTTTATTTCTTTGGCAGGTCATTGTGGAAGAGCAATAACTATCATCAAGGTTCATCAATGATTTTTGCACACAGCTAGAAAAGTAATGAAATTAAGAATAATGCCATAATGCACCTAGTCAAAAATCATTAATGACATCTACGCTTTGTATCTCTGCTCTTGTGGAGTACTAACTTGAAAATACTTGTGCAGTGCTTACTTGACACCTGAAAGTGAAAAGGTGATGAAAATCATCATCACCTACTTCCTTTTTTTGCCTTTCTGGAGACTCAATATAACTACTGAAATAGGAATCCAAATCATGCCCCTTGCATCTAGTCCAGTATCTTCTGTTACTGGATAATCCCACTTGATTCCTGGCAACCAGCAATCCATGACTAAGGGCAAAAAGCCAATGTAAGATTTCAGATCTATCACAGGAGGAAATCTACACCAAGTTCATTGTGGATAACTCAAAGAACTCTCTAACTTGTTTATTCATATTCACATTAAGCCACTTCGCATAGTGGGAGACAAACTCAGAAAAACAACCTGAAGGCAAAAGATAATCCTGAAAGTAAAACATAGGAGAATTAACAAGCTTTATTCCAGGTACTGAACTTACAGCTGTGCCTGAAAACATCAGCAACAGAAATAAAATCATGAGATCATATGGCTTTAACAGAAAAGACAAGAGACCAAACTGCTTCAATGGCAAAGTTCAAGGAACTTAGGAATTCAAAGAACCCCCCTTGAGAGTTTGGGGAGGCAGATCAAGGATGCTAGCAGATCACAAGAAATGGAACTGAGAAGAAAATCAAAGAACAAGGCAAACACAGCAGAATGTTGATGCCAAATAAGAATCTCTTGCCCATGTCTGCACCCCAGTGTGGACTGAAACACCATGTGCTCCACCTCCTGCCTGCCTTGGGAGCAGCTCTCAGAACTTCCATGGATATGTCCTATCCCATGCAAACTTGTCAGGCATGCAGGTCCCCACATGTGACAGATAGGGTTACTTGTGTACTGCTCTGTGCCTGGCTTCGCCAGTTTGGACCTAGAGAGATACAGTGCTTGGATTCTTTCTGGGCTTCAGCCAGATGGTAGATAAGGTGAGAAGAACGTTCTCTTCCAAAAGGCCCTCTTCTCCAGGGCTTTGTTCAGCATACATTTTTCTGGGTTTTGCATTGCTTTGCTTTACCTCCAAAGACTCTGCAAAGTGCTTCCCATCATGGATAATCTGCATCTCCAGCTGCTATTTCAAAATGGACATCTGACCTCCATCTTCCTTCTTTAACCATGTGAGCTAGAACATGATCTATATGTTTTCCTCTTCATGACTAAAGGCTGCCTCACCTAAAGTGAGTATTTTTATTTCTGTACAAGACCATCACTCTGGTACTTTTCACTAAAATCATATCAATTTGCATGCTTTTTACACGCACATACCACTTGCCCAATTTCAAACAAAGGAAGTAAACTACGAAGTTTGGCACCCAACATGTTTTACTGATGTTCTTATCTTGCTGTTGCCAGACAACCTGCCTAAAATTGATGCTCGACTTTGTATGATGAAACACACAAAAAAAAAGTATCCTTCCCTCAGGGAACAATTCATATGAACTACAAAAGACATGATCCAAAAATATACACCTTTCTTGATAATGGAAGCAGTACACATTAAGCTTACAGCAAAAATGCCATTTCAAACAATTTTGTGTATTGAACAGCAGAAAGAAAGAGACAGGCGCTGAGGAAGTCTGCAATTATAAACACATTAGAAGGAATAACATTCTATCTTTTACAAAGTAATTGCATTTAATGCAACTGCTGGAATTCTCACGGTACACTGAACGTGTCAATATGCCAAATCAATTGACTATTTTAAAACATTCACAGATTAAAAAACCCTCTGGGCAGCTGGTAACTTGGAATTTCTCAAGCTGCTAAGAGATTTCTCTGCAGACAGAGGAAGCCTGCACCCAGGAGAGCCTCCCACAAGAGCTGGCCTTTCCTGGTGTCTGCAGAGCCCTGCAGCTGCAGTGCTTGCTGCACCATGAGGCCACGCTTTGGTACCTGCTCCTTGGACCTGACACAAGGATCACTGCATCACTGCCCCGCTCACCTAATGGTCCACAATGCTGCTCCTGTCTTCAACTCAATACCACCAAACTATACTGCTAAAACAGACAGCTACCAATTAATCTCTTAGCCAAGGTCACAAAGGTCTCCTGAATCTAAAACCACATTCAGAACAACACTAGAAAACTGTTGCCCAAAGAAAGCTTGATGCTTCAAGTAGCTTCTATATTGCTCAAGAATTCGAACTTCTTTTCCTCTCTTTACATCTTAATGTAACATTATTGCTTATTAACTATTTCTGACTGCATGGATCATAAGGGCAAACCATGTGCCCTAGAGAAATTAGAGAAATTCACTTCCCAAATGATGCTGAGAAAGTGTTCAGGATATTTTTGTTAACATTTAACACGATATGGCTAAAAGCTCATGACAAAAGAGCTCTTGAAAGAGCACTTGTAGATATTATACCTATTTAGCAATACCTAATCAGTACAGACCAGCTTGCTTTTTCCTGGAATTTCACATTTGTGTTCTTATTACTGTAGTCAACAAAAATATTCTGCCTGAAGCATTTCAAACTCGGTGTTGAATGATCACAGAAATGTAGGTGAATTACTAACTAGGGCCTACAGATGCCATTAAACTCACTGAGGCAAACACTAGTTAGAGTGAAATCCTTTTAAGACTCTAAATTGTAATGTTCTGGAGAGTTTCAATCACATTACATTTCTAGCACCATTTGTTTGTCAGTTCAGAGAACTCACTAAGTGAAGTGTCTAAGAAAAGCAACATATTCAGCCATCCTTAAGGAAAACATTGCTCTGGGAAAAAAATATTATTCACACCTAAGGGAAAAGGTACTTTTCATTTAAAAAACAGAGCATCTGAACTGCAGAATGAGAATATTTTAAAGCATAAATGTGCTAATAAATATTTTTATTAAATGACTCTTCAGAGTTTCTGGCTAATTATCCAGGAAATTCCGAACATGTTGACTGGCTATATACCACAAAAAATTTAAATAACATGCATCTGTGAATGCCCACATTTACATACTTTTAAGATTTGAATTAAAAAAATCCCACTCCCTTGCTCCACCTGGAAAAAACCCTACAAAACTAGAGAAAGCACATACACAGCCAACCTTCTCTTTCCCCAAAACTCACACCCTGATACCAGAAACAAAGGCAAAAAACTCTTGAGATGTAGCAGGCTACCCTAACCAGTGGGATTTTATATCATTTTGTCAAGAATGTGTGAGACAGCTGGTCTCACACCTGATGCTATGGGATGCAGCCAACTAGTCTGAGTCCAGAGTAGGCTACCTGAGACTAGGAGAAGACCCCTCCTGGGCACAGCATCATTCATGGGCACCCACTCCTGCACTGTTTGTTGCTGTGAACACTTAAAGTCATTGCCCTATGACAGTACCAGTGCCTGGCAAGGACCTGGTAAGGCAGTGCTTTGAAACACATGGCTACATCCCCAGTCTCCTATGGCACTGTTAACCATACCCTCCCACAGCCTGGCTCAGCAGCACCTTTTCTGCAATTGTGAATTTCAGGGCTTCCTGCAAAAATTCAGAGCTGATGAAGCCAAAGTATGGTATCTACTGCTTTTACACATCTGCCTGTCAGGACCATTCTGTCTGCTCACAGTTGTGTGTGAATAACACTAACTCAAGATGGCCATTTCTCACTGACCAAGAAATTCTGTGATTTACACAGTACCAGAGGCTGCAAAAGCACACAGGATTTAACACACTCTTCATGTACTTCATGGCCATCTGGGCACACTGCTGGCTCCAAGACTCTGACTGAGCCACTACCAACACCCTGACCAGAAGAAAAGTATTTCAGTAGCTACAAGTGGTAGTAGGTAGTGTTAAAAATAATTTACCTTCAAGGATGAGAAACAGAGAGGAAAAAATTGCACTAAGAGTCAGTTAGAAAAATGTGTTTGCCTTTGCACATGGAAATCTATATATACTACACATTCAGCTGGGAGAATCAGGAACACATTTTAAAGAACCCCTGAGCAGGAAGGGGCAGCTATGCAGTACTTACACTGTGCAACACTGAAGCCAATGAAGCCTGTTGGCTAAATGAAGCAGAGATGACCCAGCACAGCAGGGCCATCAACCTGCAGGCCAACACAAAGTAAAAGGAAAGGAAAAAAGAGACTTTTTTGGGGCAGGTGGTGTGAATACAGAGTATGATGCCTGTAGCTGAAAAGGGATGGATGTTCCATGTGGGCAGCCTCAAAACCTAAAAATCTAGAAGACAGCAGAAGACTGCCTGAAGCAGTAGGATGGGTAAAAACCTACCAGGTGAAGAGAAGAAGCCTTCCAGGAGAGCACTGCTCTTCACCCATGTGGGAAACTTAGCACACACTAACAAAGCTGATAAGGAGGGCTGAGGTTTCTGTGTGTCTGAATGAGCTGAATGGCAGCAGCTGCATAAGAACTAAATTTACCACCACAGTCCCAGAACTCCTGCATTTTCTGCTAAAATAAAATCTCTGGGCCATTAGCCTATTGAAACAGAAGCTTTTCCACTTAACTGAAGACATTTACTCATTCTCTTTCTGCAACTCTCATGCTCCAGTTCCAGTGAAATCCTGCTCGGTCTCAAGAGTTTTTTATGGAAACACACATGCATCAGCTCAAAAGTACCGATATTATGCAAGTAGTATTAAGCAATTCACTTCTTTGGGTTCCTCTGGCTCACTCATTTATTCCTATGAAACAGAAAATGAACTGCAGCTGTGGAGTGTGCTGGCTGACCTACTGGGGACAGTGCTGCATTCCTGCGCTGACACAGCACTTTGCAAAGTTTACTTCCCAAGGGGAAAGGGTTATAAATAAGTCTCATATTCACATTAAATCTCCTGATCTTTATTTATCTAAAGCTTTGAGTGAGGACTTTTTTTTCTCACAGGAAATTGCATCAAAGTTATCAGGAAAAGTGTATTAACTTATACATTCAACTTTTGTCCAATTGCCTTTAAATTGACCCCCACCAAAGCCTGATTTTAAAAAGTCAAGTTTCCATCTTTTCTAAGCTCACTGCTCTACAACATTCATTATCTGCAGAAATCACACTGGCTATCTGTGAAATCTGCAGCTGGTTTAGAAAGCAATACATACTATTAAAATACATAATTTTGTATTTTTTGAAGTAACTTTTAAAACGTCACAAAAAACCACTAAATAATTAAAGGCATTTTCATATACTTGCTGCACATATATAACCATACCTTTAAGGGAGGTTGTTCTCTCTTAGCCTTTGCACCTGTAGTTGAGCGAAAAGCTGAAAACATGGAAGAGGGACTTCACCATTGGTACTAGAATCCAGCAGAGAAGATTCCCTTTCAGGGTAGGATCCTCAGTTTGCAAGCTTTGATACCTGGAGCATCGTACCAACCACATGCTTACTGATCCTTTTACAACAAAGTTCTGATCCAGAGCTGAAATTTCTCAATCCATACACCCCCTGCCCCAAATCTTTTTCTGATTCCTCTTAGTATTAAAAATACAAAAAAAAAAAATTACCCCTGAATGTAAATACCATACATTCAGTTGGGTACAATAAATGTAAATACCATGCTTTCAGTTTGATACTTCAGATACTGCTGAAGTATCTTCCTGGAGATTGAAGAAAAGTAACTACTACTTTGGAAATCCATTCTTCTTAAAAGCCAAATCCCAGGCAAGCAATATTGCTTATCTGGACATTACAAAATGTCAGAATTCCCCCTTGGATTTTAGTTTTAAAGGGGCCCTTCAGAAGGAATCCAGCAAGAAAAAAAATGTGCAAAGCATTCTCTAAAAGTTAAGAGATTATTTGGCACAACAAGCACTGGGAAAAGGCAGGAGCACTGGGGGAAAGATTAGATGCTGCTGAGCTGCATCTTGTAAGTGCAAGCAGAGTGATCAGACAGTACCATGGGATAAAGACGTAATCTGCATGAACAACTGGACTGTGCTCTAAAATACAGACTTAAATGTACAAAGACTGAAAACAGAACATTGCGGCCCACATTCAGGCTCCCCTATATTTAAAATTCACAGTTTTTGTGTTTCAATACAAACAGTTACCAAACATGAGTGAGATTGATGCAAATTTGCAAGGAAATGCTAAGGGTTAGATACGTTTATCATATTTTGCATTTTAACTCTTTGGTTCCCTTTCACCATTCCTTACACAGATGTGCTTTGTTTTGAGGAAGTCACAAATGTCACTGTGTTTTCACAGGCATCCAGGAGGAAATTCATAGATGGGATTAAATGTTTCCTTAGGTCAGGCAAGACCTGAGACTGGTGAGCAGGGGTTCCTGCAACAAAACAAGCATCATGAACAATGGGAATCAACCAAAGGAAAATGCACTTACAACTGATCAAAAGATAACACTTTTGAGTTCACCCTGCAATTACAACAGTTCCCTATTACCCTTACAATTTTTAATAATCCTCCAAAAAGGGAGATAGAGATATTTAAGTATCAGGTCTGGAAAAAGTCTGTGGGTGTTTGGATATATTCCCTTGTAGTTTTCCCTTGTTTAATGCATGTAAATGAAGAAAACATCTCATCTCCAGTGAAAAGTCACTGGGACAAACCACTTCCAGTCACTTAAAACTCCAAGCTTTAGAATCTCAAAGTAGTGAAATAGGCAGACTTATCCTGCAGCTAAGAACAAAGTATAACAGAGAGGTAAATAAGAAAAGCAAGAGTTCAAATGAACAAGTGGCCAATTTTCTACACAGATGCTCAAGAAAAGCTGATACTTTTCCTGAAAGGTTCCTTAACACCATCTGCTACTAGTACCCAAAATGACAGAACAAATTACATAAAAAAGAGAATAGAAAATTGGAAGAACCTCTCTTAGTACATTAAAATATTTGGGTAACACCCATATTATCACTGAAAATCAGGCCGTGCTACAGGATCGAAACTTTGGTGCACAGTGCATGTGCTTTCTTATATAGCAACTTTCCTACAAAACAGTATTCTCCCTCCAGAGGAAATACTGCAGTTGTTCAGTGTTGAACAGCACTAGGGAGCAGCTGAAAATAAAAGCAGAACAAGATGATACCTGTAAAAGAGATATGACAAGGCCAGTTTCCAATTTACAGCTTCTTGCCAAACACATGCCTGGAGTTTGATATCAGTATCCTGAAGCAGGCAAAAGTGGCAGTTACTTGGCAGAGGAGAAACCTGAGGCACAAGGAAATGATGCTGCCCTGAGTGAAATTCACCCCTGTTTGTACTACTGCTGTGTGTGGTGTTGCTCTGTGTCACAGCCAGCAGCTGTGTCCTGTTACAGGCACGTGGCCCAACTGTGTGTGTGGTTTGCACAAGGATGAGTTTCATGTGCAGTGAAACCATGCCAAAGGGAGGAGAACATGAGCGAGAGCTCTCCCCTCCTTTCTTCTTGGCTGTAGAATGTAAATCTCCAAGCTGGATCTTGTCAGGGCATTGATTTTCAAATGGAGTATCAGAGTTCAAGATCTGCCTCCCAGAGCCCACCACGTGGTGAAACACTTGACTACTTCTTAGTAACTGCTTCCTTTAAGTCATTGTGATGTATTTCACTCCACCAATCTCATTTCACCCCTGAAATATTTCTGTTTGTCCCCACCACTTATAAACTTCATCTCAAACTGTCATTGCACTTCTCTGGCTGTATAATGACCTTTAGTTCTCTAAGCATGTGGTCCATGACCATGCAGAAGGTGCTCCACAACGTCTTCATTCCCCATACATGGAAGCAAGCAAACCGAGGGTGATGCAAACTGATATATGTTCAAAGCTGCCTAATTTGTTTTGGGGTTTTATTTGTTTTGTGATGGGGTTTTGTTTTTGTTTGCTTTGTTTGCATTTTTTGGTTGGTTTATTTTTTTTTTTGCAAGTGAGGCCCCACACATAAGGTATCTACAAACTTGTCCAAAAAAGTTGAATATCTGAGCACCTAGAGGAAGCCTAACTTTTTCCAACCTTTGGCACACTCAGAAACCCTGCTGCCAGTGCTCCCAAGCACATGGGCATAACTGGAGCATAGAAGTGTAACTGAAGTAAGAGGATTACATTTCTGGAAGGACAAGTTTTAGTGCGAGACTAGAGGCTTATGGAGATTAAAAAACAGGAGCTGCTTCCCAAAGTGACAGGGTGAAAACAGCAAAGCCCACACATAAACACTGCCTATAAGTAAGCATTGCTTCGTATCCTTCAGCAGCAGAGATACAGTGAGGAGAACAGCCAATGAACCAGTGACCACATCAAGAGCATCTTCAGCCACCACCACTGTCCCCAGCACCACCTTAATCACACCACACCTGCACCTTCTGTCTCCTTGTGCTTTTTATCACTCTTGATTCTTCTTAAGATACTGATCTTCCCATATGAACCAGCCCTTTCTTCCTTTCTGCTGCTATCTGTATTGTCTTTCTCTGTATCCTTCCCCACCCCGGTAATAACTCAGAAATATTTTTTAATTCCATGAAAGAAACAGAATTTAGGATGTTATACAAAGGAGGGTGACTTCCAAATCAAGAATCTAGAATGGACAGAAATATAGCCATCTTCATAAAATCTAATCTTGGGTGCAACAGGGAGCTCTTATAAGCTTTGGAAAAAAAGGATTGCAATAATTTTTAAATCCAGGAGGATTTTATTTCTGTGCCAACACTCCTCAGAAGTGGAGCATTAGATCTGGCTTCCAGTTCAACATACCCTTCTAACAAATACTTACAGATAGGGTGGTTTTATTCCCTCAAAGATATGGAGTTAATCTCACTACAAGAGCTACAAATACTGGAGGGCCTAGAACAACTGGAATGTTCTGTCTGGATGTAATTAAAAATCAGAATACTGTGCCAAATTCAATTGATTCTTTCAGGAAAGAAATCAGGAGCATGGCTGTGTACTGCTCAGCAATAAAGCACATGGCAAAAGGCTGGAACTGATTCAGAAATCTTACAACCCAGTACAAGAAGAGATGACTACAGCAATCAACAGAAGGCACTAAGAGGAGAGGATACTGGTGTAAAAACTGGGAGTTTTACTGGAGTAGAAAGACTGCTAGGCATATTTATGTCAAATGCATTAAAATGCATACATAGACATATATACATATACATTACAACAAAAAAACCTCACAAAATAAATTTTGATTTCATTTAATGGATATAATCTAGACAGGGTCAAATCAAGGGCTACAGTAAACTAAGACAAAGAAACCCTCTCAAGAGATAAATCCTTCAAGTGTCATCTCAATTATAATAGCAAGGTAGTTGATTTAATTTGTACCAGAGACAACAGCAGAAAAGAAAAGTTAGGCTAACCACTGAGGAAGGGCTGAGGAACTAGGAGATGCACTTTCTACAGACAGACTTTCCTGGTCTTGGACACTAAACCTGCCCAAAGCTCATCTGAAAAGAATGGGACAGAGTCAGAGATCACCTCTGAAAAGCACTGACAGGCAAAAGTGGTTCACATCTAAAAATGGTAAAGAAGACAACTTGCAAAAATGCTTGCATTACAATGAGCAGATTCTCTTCCACTGCTGATCAGCAGCTCACATTTCCTCCTTGTTAAATTCACACTTCTTGCTATTGCAGATGCTCTGTTTTCATCTCAGATGTATCTGTGTTCACCCTTGTTTTCCATTCAGTGAAAAGCATGTTAACATCTTCCCTGGAGTCAGACATGTGAGAAGGCTTCTACTTGTGCTTCTGCAAATCAAAAGCAGCTGCTACATGGCATGGCATGGCAGAAGTGAAAACTCATAAATAAAAAGCAGAAGAGAAAAAATGGAAAGGAGGACAGAGCAAGTAATAGGCAATATAATCCACAATACAACTGAGGAAGAGAAAAACAAAATAAATAATCCTCCTCTACCCCTTATTTTTTGTTTTGCTTTTTCTAATGACAGGATGTCTCTAATGTTTCTTTTTTTTTTAATTTCTGATGAGAAATGTAGGTCTTCTGAAGACAGGCAATTTGCACAAACCATTAATAGTCTGAAGTATCAAGAAAGAGTAGACTGGAGAGACTGATCCACAAGCTTTTTCATGGGCTAGGGGGAGACTATCAGACAGCAAAGGAGACTGCAGAGCTCCTTTCCAACTGTATTCACCCAAGGAATATTCTTGTCCCTGTTGAACTTTACTCGACTTTGAGATAAATGGGCGGCAGAAATGAGACTGTTAAAATGTCCATACTACAACTGCTGCATATCAGAAATCCTTTCACAGAAGAACCTCAGCTCCCACCACTAAGTTTTTTTCCAAGTTGTCATCTGCCATAATATTATAATAATCTTGCAGGATACACAGTTTCTTGATCAAAAGACTGAAATAAAAGACAAAAAATTTGCATCTGGTCCAGATTATCACTGCACTTACCTAGCTTGATTTTTCAATATGAATTTGGCCTCTGTTCTGCTTTTTTTTTTTTAAAGACTGCCTTTCTTGAATTATCACATACATTGTCCTAAGCCTGTTCCTCTCCACACAGGACAGCTATGTACTTTATGCCAGGTAACCAGGAGACAGTCTCAATCTTACCTCTAAGAGGGCTTTGCTCCACTACAGCTGAGGAAGACTGAGAAGCAAGGTTTTAAGAAATGGCTTCTTGTAACGAGCTACATTTCTCATCATCCATAACACTGGTGCTTACAGTTTATTGGGAGGAGTGGCACCCTCTGATTTTTAAACCACACTGTGTAGTTTAAGGCAACCTCACTGAGAAATTGGCTTTGTCCTGGTACTACTCTTCAACTCCTCTTCACATTTAATACAGCATTTTTGCAGAAGAGAAAATGCCCAGTGTCTAATTATGAGGTTGCAATTTGTTTAAATGCCACAGGTATGTAATGAAAACCAGGGTGAAAAATACCAACACAGAACTCCCTGCCTTGCACAGCCAGTGAAAATTTGCCAATCAAAACAAGCTTTATGGACAGAGATTTTTTTTTCCCCCATTTTTTCTTTTGCCTGTCTACCATTTGTTTGCCATTTAAATGCAGGTAGTTTGGTAATTATGAGCATTCAAAGCACAACTTAGGCTTATAGCTCTCCTACCCTTGCAGCCATTAAGAAAAATAGTGAGAAAACATCTTTTAACTGTGAAAATGCTCTCAGTTGAAAAGCTGATATGGCAATGATGAGGTATTGTCATAACAATTTGCCACCAAAGTTCATTATTTTGAGGCTGATGAAAAACAAGGACAGTTATAAACCACTATCCCTTAGAAACCAGCAGCTCCCAAGCTTTGCACACAAAGCTGTTTCAGGGATGTTGACTGCAGCTAAGCTCATGTTTCTTAATTTAAGAGCTTCAGTCCAACTGTAATAACTATACCAGACTGCAGCACAGATGATCACTAAGTCAACTCCTACTCTGACCCTTAATGGTAACCTGGGAAATGAGAAGCCAACAGAAGTCAGGAGACTAATTTCCCTTGAAGCAAGGGATATTTTTAGAGAGAGCAACACACAGTCAGTACTCTCACAAAGACCAGGGTTGGTGCAGGACCACAATTATGGGAGAGGGAAGCATTAAGAAAAAGTAAAATAGCAGAAGCAGAGTTCCTAAACAATGCAGATGGAAAACACAGGGTTTATTACTCTAACCAAGATGGCCCAGCCTGGATTTGAAAGTAGAGCTGGTGCCTCAAATAGCCTAAGGTATTACATCTGGTTCTTCAAAATAATCTGACCCCTTTGAGACAGACAAATACTTCCTTGGGGAAGAGTGTTGTTATATTTCAACATCCTAATATTAACCACTGACTGTCAATTGAGATAAAATAAGTACCCCAGCGAGTCACAAAACACTAATTTTCCATTAGCAAGAGAGAAACTGAAGACAAGTAACAACAACAAAATTAGTAGGAATGGTAAAAAAATGTTCAACTATTAACTTAATATCAAGAGAAAGAAATAACAGTGTGTTATTTCAGTATTTAGTAATCACAGAATGCCTCAATACGAAGACCAACTGTCCAACACAGTCATTATAAGGAAGCTTAAATTCATTGGTTTTGAGACTGCTTCCTGTTACACCAGGCTAAGCTGGGAACTTGACATTAAATTAGAAAAAGGAAAAAAAAAAAGATTCCCAGACAAGAGAAACACAAAAAGCCATGTTAGCAGCATCTCAGCTGCCCATCAAAAGGTGCAGAAACCAGTCTCTGGAAGAATATTTTGAAGACAATTCTTCATTCTCCCACCACTCTCCTGCTACCTCTCTTTTGAAATGCCAAATTCTACCACTGAAGAGCTCCAGATTTCCTTTTTAAAAATAATAATAATAATAAAAAAATTAGTCTAAGGACTGTCTAGGAACATGCCAGTTCATCATGAAATTGCCACTGGAAACATTACTGGCCCTAGTACTTGGAATCCAAACTGTTCACCACCTTTTAAACAACGACAATTCAAATTCAGTGAGCTCTTATATATCCCCCTCCCCCCCTGCCCCCCTTACTTAAATTTCAAGATTATGAAATTAGCTTAAAATTTATAAAACAAGTGCACACATACCCAGTCAGAGAAGCTGACGATAAAAACATGTCAGCAGCACTGCCTGGTAAGTGCAACAGAGGAAGCAAATCTTAAAAAATACGCCTTTCAAGTATTACTTTAAATTTTTTTGAGTAAGATTTAAAAAAACCCCAAGAAACCTTTATCTACATAGCTTTCAGTTACATGCAGAACAGATGCATGGGAACGCTCAGTGCAGAGATCACAAAATTACCATTTCTTTTAACATACTCATTGTTTCAGTACCACTGTTTAGATTTTGCTTTTGAATGTGTTAGATCTCAGAAAGAACTAACAGCATGTTTTAGGGGGATTTTTTGTTTGTTTGGGTTTTTTTTAAAAATTTGTTTGTTTGTTTTTCCTTGGAGGGGTGGGGATGATTCGTTTCCAGGCTTTTCGTGTGGTTTCAGTGGGGTTTTGGTGGTTTGAGGTTGGCTTGCTTTTTTTATTAGTTTTGTTTTTCTTTACTGGAACTGAAATTTAAGGTGGGTTTTTTTCCACCAAATGAGGCTGCCATTCAGAGAGGCAAGGCTGTCTGATGTTATCACCTAACCAACAGGCTGAAGTCATTGTGTCCTTTGCCAAAAGGCAAAATAGAAAAAAAAATGGATGAGGCAAGAGAGAAGGATGTGGTGGGGAAATAATCTAAGTAGTCTTTCATCCCTGTATTGCTTAACTGAGGAAATGGGAAAATCACCCCCTTGCAGTGTTCTTCTACATAACCTCACCTTCTCCAAGCCCATAATCTCTCTGGAGTACATCCTATGTTTTTAAGCAGTTCTGAACAACTTTACAATACCCTTCTGGCGTCTGCAGTACATCAAAATAAGAAAATTTGGAAGAAACAGCACTGGTGGATATGCTTTGTCCAGCTCTAAGATGAAAGTCTTGAGTTGAGCTGTTTGGATTTCCTCACAGATAGGCTCATAAAGAAAGCACTGGAATGAAAAATTCCTGCCCAGCAAGAGACAAAGTTCAGGCAAGGGTATTTTAATTAATTTCAAAGAAGGGCAGCACCCAATCAGACTTTATAGAGCCTCTGAAGTGATACTGGCAGAGAGAACTGTCACCTCCTTCAAGCCCACTATGAACGCTCTTTTGGCAAACTGAATCACTTCAGTGAGAGTAAAAGATGACATGAACCTCACAGGTTTTGCCCTGAGAGAAGCGATAGAACTTTACACCATCGGTCTTCAGAGACCTACTTCTCTTTAGCCAATCTAACCCTCTAAAGCCTTCTTTCTGAGATGACTGGCAGAAGCATTGACTGTTTGACTGCTTGCTCTTGATTATCTCAGTTTAAGCCACAGAAGGTCCCAACACACTTTATAACAGCCACCAAGCAAATACATTCAGCAGCACTAAAAAGCATTTAGCAGTTACTTGGTGAACTTGCAGTTAAGATAATAAAGTAGCACCAGGAAAGTTCCCAATCATTCCCTTTGTCTTTCATTCAAGTATACCAGACAGATCATAGAATCTAAGAACACTTAAGGTTGGAAGAGACCTTTAAAATCATGAAGTCCAACCATCCAGCCAGCACTACCACTGTAACCCTTAAACCACATCACCCAGCACCAGATCCTGAGGCGTCTTAAACACCTCTGGGGTGGTAACTTCACCATGTTCCTGGGTAACCTATTCCATTGCTTGACCACCTTTACAGTGAAAATGTTTCCAGTATCTAATCTGAGTCTCCCTTGTCTCAGCTCTAGGCCATTTTCTCTTGTCCTCTCTGTAGGCAGAGTAGAAGAGACCAGTCCTCACTTCACTGTAACCTCTCTTCAGGCAGTTGTAGAGAGTGATGAGGTTCTCCCTGGGCCTCCTCCTCTTGAGACTACACAAACACAGCTGCCTCAGCCATGCCTCATAAGACAAGTTGTCTAGATCTTTCGTGAGCCTTGCTGCCCTCCTCTGGGCACCTTTCAGCACCTCCATGTCCTTTCTGAAGTGAGAGGCCCAGAACAGAAGGCAGTACTTGTGGTGTGGCCACACCAGTGCTGAGTACAGCGGGATGATCACTGCCCAGGTCCTGCTGGCCACACTATTCTTCATACTGGCCAAGATGGCAATGGCCTTCTTGGCCATCTAGACCCACTGCTGGCTCATATTCATCCAGCTGACCTGCACCCCCAATCCTTTTCTGTGAAACAGCTCTCAAGCACTCCTCCCCCAACCTGTAGAGCGGCACAGAAAAGGGTCATTGCTAACATAGAAACATGGATTCCAAGACACATTACAAAATGGTATTTTTAGGAAATGCAACCGTAAGAAAGAAATTAGTAACTTCAGCAACAAGTGGAAAGAATCTGTAAGTGAAAGCAACATATCCAGATGAAGGGAAATTTAACAAAAATTAAATCCCAATGTCAAAAACACATCAAGTAGAGACATGAAAGAGAAGGAGAGCAAATCAGAAAAAGACATCAAAAACCAGACGAGGTGGGAAGAGCAGCATAATCTGAAATTCTCTCTGTTCTTTACAGATTTATGAATGTTGAAGATCATACAGAAAAAGCTCCTTACTTTTCTTTAATGTGTGTCTTGTTTTTCTCAGTAACTCAATGCAACAGTAACTTATCAAAGTTTAGCTCTACTTTATAAGTTTGACTGAACTGTCTATTGACAATGTCCTATTTCTGACCTTCTCCAAATATTGTCACGCAGGGGTGGGGTTTCCCCATTGAGGCTGGTTCATTTCTACTGCAGTTGACAGGACTTCCGCACACCCAAAATCCTTTGTAGTCCTTTGACAACTCACAGTGAAGGAGTTATGTGGCATGCAAAGTGTTATTAACAGATACAGAAGGTACAACTGGGTAGCTGTCACATTTGTGGTCGTGCTGCATATGACAGAGACAATTCTCTGTCAAACCACTCATCACAAAAGCTTTACCTATTTGTGCCATCTTCCAATATATTGGGGAGGCACCATTATATAGGTGATGATACGCCAAATTTTGACATATCGCATAATTATGCGCCTCTTTTTTTACTACGCCCTAAGTATCTCCTCTAGCACATTGCCACAAGGTGCTTTAGTCCAACCAGGTACAGCAGTTCCTATGTCCTCATTTCTAGCTGTGGTCTTAACTTAGCTGACAACTTTAGTACTCTGGCTATCATGAGTGTAAGGGACTCTTTGGGTCTTTGAGTCAGATTAATCCTTTGCTGGATTCATCAGCATTCATGAGATATGCATTTAGTGCTGCAGGGTTCAAGAAAAAATTATTTTTCTACTCCTGTACAGGAGATGGTTCTCTCCAGAAACTGATTTTAGATCTTAGTAAAAAAATCAGCAGATTAGAAAAATAACAATACATGACAGGAAGAGAACAGGAAAAAAGAAACGCCACTACTGCCTTAAATACCTATAGTGCAGAGATGCAGTCAGACAAAAGTATCCTAGGATGTGACTATAAAAATGACAAAATACAACCAAATTCCTCAAATCCCAGACTGCATTTGTTGCTATTGCTTCCTTCCTGACCTCCATTTTCTCAGTGCTTTCAAGCTGCCAGTCTTCACTAGCTTCACACAAACTCCTCCAGAAGCACAGGAAAGGCACAGTGGCTAAATCTCTCTGTAGAGTCCAGTGTAGACATGGTCTGACTTGGAGAGATTTAACTGGCCTATCCGTATTCATGATTTTATATCTCAGTCCAAGGTCATCATTTACAAATGATCTGTATGCCAACATTTACAAATGGTGTTGAAATGCCTTTCTGTTAGCTTTAAGCTCGGATGTTGTGTGCGTCTGCAATTATCTCACTTCAGGATTGTACTCTAAACATTGCTAAAGGTCAAATACATAACCAGGTAGCTCCAAAGCAAAACTGCACTGACCATCAGTTATCGTATGCAAAACATCAAAATGCTACTTTACCTCCAGTCTGTTCACTCACTATTACTTTAATAGGGATGCACAAATAAACCAGACCAAACCTGAGCTGTGCCAAGACAGCACATCACTCAGCCCTTTGCCCAAGACTTGCTCAGAGAGAAGCAGTTGCAGCCTGGCACATCTCTGCACTAATGTGCTCATTCAGCTTATAGACTTTATTGTCAGTCATGTCCTGAGTCACTTGAGTTGCAGTCCATCCATAGAGACACACATGGTTACCTGCTATCCCCCTCTGTCTCCACCAAACCTTACACAGGGTCACATCCCTACTGTATTTCTTCCCATCCTGCAGTCATTCCCAGGAGGGAAGAAACGTACAAGAGAAATGTACCATTTCAGTTGTCTCTGCTCAGCTATCAGAGCCTCCTGTGTCTTTTGGACAATGAGATGCAGAAGTCTGGGGAGGCATAGTGGGGGGAAACAGTCTCTGTCCCTCCTCTTACTGACCCTCCCTTGTCACCCGTGACCAAGACCTGCCCTCGATGAAGTGGCCAAACCCATTACAGGACCATCCCTTCTGCAGCCCCACCACTGTTGCTCTTCCCAGCCACACCCATGGGAGGAAGGCAATCACTATCCTCCTGCGCTGCTGGCAAAACAGGGAGTCTTCCCTGTTTTCTACTACATTTCCCAAGGACATCACAGATGGATTTGATTTAAATGCTATTACAATATGATGCTGCCTTTATATCACAAAACTAAAAATTCCCCTTCCATTCACTGCATTAAAACCAATATAAGCATACTCTTCATTTCAGTTTGTAACGTTTCTTGCTGCTGTTAAATAGGGAATATTTTAATTGTATTTCTGATTTTTCCACTAGAAGCCTTTACATTCATTTACAAAGAGGTACTGAGATAGGAGATGGAACTGCTAAGGAGCTTTATCAAATAAGTCTCAGGCCTGCTGCTTCCCACAGCCTGCAGAGAGGGTATGTTGTTTCCTCCTCTGGCTTGATTCCAGCTCTTCACAGTGATCTACATAAAAATAACAAAAATTTGATTTCTGCCCTTGTATTCCTTATTTCCTACCTTTTTTAAAAAAAATGTTCATTACAATCTCTCACCTTCCTGTATCTCTAAATAATGTCTGAAGTGCTCTGTTCAGTCAAAATATTTTTCTCACTCTTAGTTTACAGAGCAAATCTTTGGCAAATTTTGAAGATATTTTAATCCAGCACATTTCTCAGACATGTGAAAGTTTACCATCATTGAAACAATGTCTGAATTTTAAAAAATTGTAAAAATCAGAATAAAAATTCTCTTTCCAAGACTGAGATTTTATGATCAATAGTCTGTCCATATGACTTTATGATCATAGTACATCCAGGTCTCCTGTGCTTCAGCTTCCTGAAGATTTTGAGGAATTTCTGAAGCATGGGCATAAGCCCAGCCACTTTCATATGGCACATCAAATATGACTCTTTCATCTGGGCCCAAACTGGTCAACACCAGACTGAACATGTTTGAGTCCTTTTTATGCAAACCATGCTGTAATTGTGGCTTTGTGCTACAGTGATAGTATTAGATAGTATTTGATTATAAAAAAAAAATTAATAAAATCAGATGAGTGGGTAGCAGGGTGAAGGCTGAGTACAGATGAAATCTGAATGCAGATAGCTGAAAAATAACAACGTGGAGACACTTTTAGAAAACTGAATTTTAATTATCGATATATTAAACAAGCAAGTACAGAAATAGCTCTTCCTTACCCATACCTGACATCTAGATGACATAACTCTGGACTCTAAGTGTAACTGAGCAGCAGGAAAGTAAAGTACACTTCATTGTTAAAAAAAAATTCTTAATGTTTAAGTCACATAATCGCAAATACATCTCCACTGACTTCAGTCAATTAACTGAATGCACAGGACCTCTTAAGTCTAATAAAATCAGGTAAATAATTTTACTAGCTAGCTTCCATGAAACAAAAATCTTACACATTGAAAGGTCATACATTCAGTGGAAGAGAGTATTAAGACTGCCAGCTCTCTATTTTATGGCAAATATTGAAGTATCTGCAAAATCCAGTAGGAGAGCAATTCTTCCTTGTATGCACAGCGCATAAATTGGAAGAACTTTCACACAAAGCCAAAACAAGTTCTTACAGTTTTAGATTCAAAATTTCAAGTTATTTAGGACTACCAAAAGTATACATGTGTCCCCCCACCAAAGCCACGGACTGATAACGTGTGGGACAAAAATCTTGTAACTCCCAACTAACTGCTAAAAGGCAAAAAAGAAATGTCATTAAACAACATTCTTGTGTACATGCAAATTTTATTTAGGCGATCAAGTCATCTTGGAAGACAATATACTGGCAGGCACAACATACTTAAGCTCCACCAAAAACACATGACCATTAATCTCCTGAAGGATTTCACATAAAGCTGACAATTTTTGCTTCCACCAGCAATGCTTATTTACTAAATCCTAGACTGGACTTCAAGCTATTATTTTGAAAAGAAAACAAATTGTCTGCACAGCAAAGCACCATTTTGTCCTAGTTGTCTAGCAATGACTCCTGATCTTTGCACTGTCAAGTTTTATCAGCCCACTAAAACAAACAAACAAACAAATAAATAAACAAACAAATAGATAAATTTCCTCCCCAAAGCTCAAGCAGGTCCCCAACAGGCAGGACACAAACCTGCACAGTGCAGCTCCCAGCCAGAAGCAGCGCACACACACACACTTCAGACAAACAAAGCAAATAACATTTGAACATTCTTGCCAAGTGAGATTATGTGTTAGTGTACCTCCCTCTCACACATATGCACAAACCCACACATTACACAGCAAATAATGCTCACAGAACAGAACAAAGACCCTTTGTTATTGTTCCACAAGGTTTTGCAAAATCCCCTTCTTTGTCTAAAACTGAATTAACAGTATTGCTAGAGCCCTAATAATTTAAACATACAAAGCTTGCAGAGACAGACTATAGATTTCTTTTAGAGCAACCGGTAACATTAAAAAAATACAGATATGCTTTGAGAACAGAAGCTCCTATTTACAAGCATCTTTATTCAGCAAATTTTAGCAAGTAGCAAATATTGCAGCCATTCGAACACAGACCCTCTGAAGGGACACATTGGAGACTAAGGCTTATCACATCCAGTTGTGTTTTAACAGAATCTCTTAAGGTTACCTTCCCCCCAAACAGAAGTGCTAATAACCAATAAAATTAAAAAGCCACCGTAAAGCAAAACAACTAAAAATTTTCCAAAAACCAGCAACTCCTCTCCCTGTTTTTTAACCCCAGCACCCTTAGGAGCATGTCAGTGTGAATGAAGAAAACACGGAAAAAGAAAATAATGCATCTTCACAATTAGAACTGAACAAAGTATGACACTAAAAGGGATCATTCAGGTAGCACTAACGAGGAACCTCTCCAGCAGCCTCCCTCGACAGAGGCTGCCCTGACACACATTTATCTTGCAGGGCTCAACAGCATCCCTCTGCTGACAAGACATTCTCCTACCTGAAGCTTCATTTTCCAGCATGAATGCACGTGTGTATCCTCAGTGCAGCTTTTCCTGGTTGCATGACTCCTGTTCTTCAGACTAAAGAGACAGAGGGGTGCAAGCAGAGCTGCAGTCTGCCCTACATTTGGCCTCAGATAAATAGAAAGAGTTGGTGCAGTACATGCCTGGGCTTGTTTAAGTCGCCTAAATATAAATACTAGTGTAGCTTAAACTAGACTAACTACTTCCTCCAGCTGATTACAGTGAAAAGAGCTGGTGATGAATAATGCATGAGAGCTCCCCGTGAACATGATCCATTCCTTGCAGCAGCTGATGTCCATCTCTCCCCGCTTCCCCAAAGCACTCCTTAGCAATTTTTGTGCTATGAAGCATAACAATTCTATAAATGTACAAAGAGCAAGGATGATGACCCTTCCAGATCCATTTTCTTTCCTCATTAGCCAAATAGAGCTGGTGATTTTCTTTTTTCTTTAATAAAAATGTATATAGCTACAAGTCAAAGAAGGCATGATGAGCACAGAACCACATCTCTGGGAGAACATAACACTTGTAAATTCAGTTGCTTAGTAATTAATTTTTCTTAAGGGCTGTGATGCAAGAAAGCTGTGTGAAGATGAACACTGAAGACAGCAAAAGAATGTGACAGACCAGAAAATAATACTGTATGAAGAAGGTGGAAAAAAAACAAAACGCTTACTGCAGCAGGTGAGTTCAGTTGACTGTTTACAGAAAAAATATATTATTCAGGAGAACTTAGTGGGTGGAGTAATACAGGAGGCAAGTTCACATGCTTATTCTCTTAAGCAATAAATTTTGCTGTGTCAGTAAAATTTTTCAAGCCAACTACAAAAATAATTTTCGTGTATTTTTCTAAAGAGTGAACAAACAGAAGAGCAATTTGTACATAATCTATTTGCAAACACAATTATTGCAATATGCAAATACTACATGTAGGTTTGGGTCTATTTCTCAGAATTATTTTGTTTTGACTTAGTTGCTAGAAGCACATCAAGTTATTTGGCACTTGTGTTTCAGTTACCCACTGCAATCCGAGGGACACTGCTGTCCAAACACAAGTGACAAGGCTCTCCAAAGCCATTCGTTTCTTGTAAAGGAAATCTGGCTTGTCAGTCTCGCAAGCAACAAGAGTTAGGGTCTGAGGAAATTGCCTCAAATTGCACCAGAGGAGGTTTAGATTGGCTGTTTGGAAAAATTTCTTCACCAAAAACGTTTTTAAGTGTTGGAACAGGCTGCCCAGGGAAGCAATTGAGTCACCATTCCTGGAGGTATTTAGAAGATGCAGATATAGCACTTAAGGCTGTGTTTTAGCAGTAGATTTGGAAGTGTTAGGTGAATCACTAGATACAGTGATAGCGAGGTCATTTCCAGCCTAAATGATTCTATGATTTACAGTGAGGGAGTTCATGCAGCTTCCTAAATTCTGAACCATGGCTCTTCAGTTTGGGCATAACTTAATTCTCTAGACAGCTCTGAAATCACATGTCTCAGGTCACATCGTAACTAAAGAGACACTTCCTGCTTTATACCTCCAATTCACACAAAAGATGAGAGAGAAAAGGTAAAGATAACACAGAACAGAAACAGAAAGGGATATTAAAAATGTTAGAGTCATCTGAAACTCAGTTGTGACTGCTTGTTACTTTGGAAGAACTCCTCTTTTGCCTCTGCTAAAGGTGGTCCTCCTGCATGGATCAATGCTTTTATTATCAACTTATCAAACTTATGTCTCTCTAGAGGACATTATCCAGTTACATTTATTGCTCTGCTTTGATACCCTGTGACCTCAGGAATGTGATGCACACACCACAAAGGCACAGGAAAGGATTTATCTTTTCAGCAACTGTTTTTACAGATCATCTCCATCTTTTTACCCGCATCAGTTCTTGCCACATCCACTTTTAAACTGAAGTTTTCAGACGACTGCACCCTATTAAAAATGCAGTTTCACCACAAAGTTACATAGTACAAATCTGGTGGCAAAGATCACTATGAAAATACTTTGTTTCTCATGCTCTCCCTCTTAGGTCAAGGACAACACCCTGAACTAGACAGAGCTTTTGTCTCATCCAACACAACTAGTCCTGTGTCCTGTGCACTCAGTAACTCACTGTTTCTCCCTCCCCCCCACAGAGTGCTCCTTTTAAAAAAGAAAAACTCCAATGAAAAATCACATCCACACAAGCATTACCAGCTTTACAACAAAAGCTATGGAAGCACTTCACTTACCAATATCCTACAGATAAACAAACCACAAGGAGGCAAAGTATCTTAACATTTAAAAACTGAAGCCTTAATATCTTCCTTCAGGCTCCTCCATGATGATTTTAAAAGTGGAAACCAAGAGGCTTCCAGAGAATTAGCAGGGCTTCCAACAGTAGGAAAGCAGGGGCTTTGCATAAATCCAGCCTTGTATGCCAGGTAAGCAACCAATTCTGCACATGACAGATGCAGAATTACTTTTTAGAGGGAGCTTCTGTCTCTGCAAAGGAAGCCAAAAGGGCTACACCTTGTTAGCAAACAGAACTTCTGCCTTAGCTGAACTTGGGCTGCTGTGGATTCATTCACTACCCCGATATTTTCTTTCATTTGGAAGATAGTGTTGAATTCTGAGATTTTTTTTCCCAAAGGCTCTGAGGCTAATGGCCATGAATTAGTAGAGGGGAGGGGAAAAAAACATGCCATTAACATGCATTTCTAAGGCTTCTATAAAGGGAAGCACTTTATCTAAGCTCAGTTAAAAAATTCACACAGCCCTCTGGATATTTACCCTCTTCCTATTTGTACTTCAGGAGGTTGGGTGAAAGGTTATGAAGGTTGGTTTCTAAATTCAATAGGTGTATTACTACCATTACAAAGAATTATGCAAACACAACAAGCTGGAAGAGAAATACAGTGTCATTACATTCTGCACCAGTGTTACACCAGTGAACTCTCAGCAGAACTATGTGCGCACGTGGCCCATGGTACTGCCCCTGTGACACCAAATGTTATGTGAGAGTTTCTGGGAAAAGTAAACCAGAACATAAACCGATGAGCATGACAACAATTAAACACACTTTATTATTGCAGACCATTTCTCAGACCATTCTCTCCGCTACATATTCAACTCAAAATGCAACAAAAGCATTAAAGCCTATCTGCCTTCCAAAAAAGTGTGCTTCACAGCGATTTAACTTTAAAAAAAGTGTTTTCCTAACTTTTGAAAGAATGACGAGCTCAACTGTTTTTTTAATCCATCCATTCCTTTGAAATCATGGGATTTGCACCAAAAATTTGCTTGTCCATTTATAGACACCTGCTCCTATACAAAACCTCCAATTTCTATTTATCAGAGCTCCAGGTCAAAAAAAAAAAAAACAAAAAAAACCCCACAAAAAACAAACACATTGGAAACAAGAATATTCAAAGTCCAAAGCCATGTGGCAAACAGCTTGGAAGTAACTTGAGTTCATGGATTTTTTTAAAGGGATGTGTGACAATACTTAGAGTTAACATACTCTTCAGTCTTGCATCCCAAAATAAAGCAAGTTGCTGCTTGGTTTTTTTTTCTCAAATACCGAATATTTTCAAATACTGCAGTCTAACCAATATGTTAAGTCTTATGTTTGTGAAGCTAAAAAGAGCAGTTTAAAAATTAAAGGCATTCAGCCGAACAGCTTTATATTTCATTTAATATGAGCAACATTTTGTAGCATTCTCCTGCATGCCTGAACAAACATGTTGCCAGTGTGAAAGGAAGAGAGGAGGAAAGGCCTCACCGCAGCAAGAAGAGTGCTTAGCAAAATCATCTTTCATTCATGTGCACTTGCTAGATAAAACTTGAAATAATGTGTGTGGAATAAACTCACAGACATATCACTTCATTACATGCTTATGCTAGGGGCCAAGCTGAATCATTTTGGTTAAGGATTTAGCTACTGGCTGGCCAGTTAATTTTACAGTCAAATTTTGTACAGTCTATTTAGTTTCTCCCATTTTTAAATAACTGCAACCTCCTGGGGAAATTCTCTACTAGACCATCTGCTCGTTTCCTATAAATCCTCTTTTCAGACCTTCCACAAATTTCTGAGCTGCCAATCAGAACTTCTTTGATGTCTGGGTTAACAAAACCCCAACTATTCTGAATTAAAACCTGCAGTACAAAGAGATTAGTTGTCCCCTGATCAGTAAAGTAACAGCAGCAAAGCGAGTCATTTCTCTGAAGCACACCTCAAGCAGCAGATCCACTCCTGGTGGATGAGCACTTACGGTCCTTCCCTGGCTGCAGGACAGTCACAAGCCAGGGGACAATTCACTTCACACTTTCAGCTTGTTATTGTCTCTGGAGTTTCTGCTGTCCAAGCACCTCGTTTGCTACCATCTCATCATCTCAGCTGGTACCGCCTGCTGGATGTTTCCCAGGTCTAATCTCAAAGCAGGGTTGAGGGAAGGGAGAACCAACTTGAATGACAAAAAGTAGAATGGGGAAAGATGACATAAGGAGTTGGTAAATACCAGGCAGTGTTTCCTGTCTGTGCATTCCCATAATTATGCTTGTGAAAGCACTGCTCTGCTCTTCTCTGGCTTGTGAAACACTGCAGGCTCTGCAGATCCAATGATACACCAGACTTTTTCCAAACAAACAAGGCTGAAAGGAGTTTCAGCAACCAGGAACACTCTGAACAAGCTAATGGACTTTGATCCGGCAGATGTTTTTCCAAGTACATGTGAATTTCACAGAAGAAAGAAGTAGTGAAGATTCTACAGACATTTTAAATTAAATTAGTGCCAGTCTCCAAACTGTACCAAGTGTTAAATTCCACATAAATCACTCTTCTAACCCATGCTTCTATGGAAAAGGCAGAAAAGGAGCAGTACCTTTTGGTAGGAGCTAGCTTTTGTTGATGCCGGTGTCTAACTCAAATACTGCAACATCAATTCACAATGCTGCAAAGCAATTAAGAGCTGCTTACCCAAGGGCTGTGGGTGTTACTAATGCAACTATAAAGCAAGATTGAGGTATAACAGTAGCACCTGAAGAATTTTCCAAAAAAGACTACTGAAAAAACAAAACAAAACCTAGCAACAACCCAAATCCACACAAAGCAACTTAGACTATCAAAAACTGGATGGCTGAACACGAAATGAAATGGCCAAGCAAGTAAGGGGCATATAGAGCTTGGTAATGCTTCTATTTCCCCTCACATCTACATTTTTGGCCTCATAAAACAGAACTGAGTTCAGACCAGTGGACTGCACACAAGTTCTCCCCCCAGAAAACTGCACAGGCAGGAACTAGTTAAGTCACTTTCATAAACATTTGAGAAATCTAGGAGAAAAAAGTAAAAACCAGAACTTTCCTATAAAGAGGAACTGTATGAGCTTCCTCAAAAGTTTCTCCAAAAACAACCCCAAAACAACAGAAAAAAACCCTACCCAAAAAGCCTCACCCCAAAAAACAGCCCATCAGATTAAAAAAATCACAACAGCTAAAACCTACCCAAATATGCAAGAAGAATTCACCAGAAGGAATACAACAGGCATGCGGTCAGTGCTCTGCATTAGAGCACCCCCAAAAATTCTGGTTATAAACCGGAACATCAGACTTAGTTATTTCTGTCACAATGACTGCACTGAAAACCATCAGGACTATAAAAACAGCTTGATCTCATCTGCCTTCCTTCACTCTGCAATCCAGAGACCTGGGTGTGCCTCACGTTTCCTACAGGTAGGCAGAGAGAAGTCAGTGTTAAAAAAGGACTTTAACAATGTATTACTGTGTTCCAGTTGGGTACCCCGTCATCATTCTTGGGGCAGGATGGCATGGGAGCACCAGAGCCTGCCACTGAGTTCCTGGCAGGCTATGTGAGTAGTGAGACCACAGGAAACATTTTCTAGAAGAGGCTAAACCATGAGAGTGCATTTCACAGGGGGTGAGAGGAAAGATACCTGGGTTTTACTGGATGAGGTGTGGATGGATGTCACTTTTAAAAGTAGCTCCTTTAAATGAACTACTGCAGCACCAGAGGTAGAGAGATATCAAAGAGAAACCTTTATGGAATTGCTGGGCTATAGTAGTTCTTATTTATTTTCCAGATGTTTATAGATGGGCTTGTGTTACAAAGGTCTGACTGAAACCAACCAAGCTGCTAAAATATTTAGACCTAGATATCAGAACTCTTGAAAGCAAATCTTTGGATCTGGAGATTTAGCACAATCTATACGTATTCCTGATGGCTCCTTGGGGCAGCGTGAGGATTCCTGGGAGTTTGGAAGCAGAGCAGCAGGGCTGGAAAGAGGCTAAAACTGGGAATGCTTTCAAGAGATAAGCAGCTGCCACCAGTCATGCTCAGCATGGGACTGGGTAGACTGGGGACAGTTCAAAATGCTCATAAATCTAGGAACAACAGCAGTGCTCTTAGTTGTATCTACATTCAAAAAGAAACAGAGGTTTATAGATGATAAGGGAAAAGCCCCAGGATTAAACAGTCTGGCATGAACATGATACAGCTGGAACTGAAACTCTGAGGGGACAACACAGCCCAGACATACAGGTTGTGTCTTTCTTGTCACCTGCGTTCATGGGAAAGGCCCAGTTTCCCATGGAAACTGCAAGCTCCTATACACTTCAGTCAGTTCATTGTTAGTAACCATTAAAATGCATATTTTAGAATAGCATTAGTTATTCAGGCTCCAAAGCACACAGAAAAAAACACTGTAAATTGAACTCTCATACCTGAGCATATTACCTCCTCTTGAAATTCTCCCCACTAACTTTTGCAGAAGAAATATCCCTTACAGCAGCTATGCTCAGGATGTGATTGGGAAGAAATGCTGCCTTATTGCAATCATGCTGACCCCATTTGTTGGATGGGGCTTTTTTGCCAGTCTGTTGTCTCCTATTAACATTTCCCTGAAGGTCTGTTTTTGCTCAGTAGAACTCCCACCTTTACTATGTCTGATATAGTGGAGTGTTTCCTTCTATTTCTCTTCTCAAATGTTTCCATCTAAAAATGGAAAAAATTATACTGATATAAAACATGTTCAAAAGCAAAGATCTGACTGATGACAGATTTGATGTTGACCTTATCAAATGAAGACATCCCTGCTGTTTCCACAAGATTGGTGCTAAGCCAGGCATCAGTCAATATTTTCAATAATAGTATGGAAATTAATTTTAAAAGAAAACATAGGAAATTCTGCTAGTTATATTTACAGGTAACACAAAGCTTAGCAGGCTGATGAGGCTTACAGACACTTCACAGATACAAAGCACGTGAAACTGATTTGGGGGAAGAAACCCCACAGTCCTAAAACTTCCTTTTATTTTCACCAAAGTGACACAGGCTGTGATTGAAAATTATGTGGGTTTCAGCTTATAAAGCAGAAGTACAATAGAGGATTAGATGTAGAAAGCTGTAGAGAAGTGACAAGTGGAAATGAGAACCTGAGTGGGGTTTGAGGACAGGATCAATGCCATTCACCCTTGCATTAGAGCAAGCAGAGTTTTCAGTTTTCCCTCTGAACTGCCAAGGCAGCATTGGAGAACTGAGGGAGGACAAAATCTGGAAAGCCACTGAAACCCTACCAGCAAGAGCAGCACAGCTAACCTTGTAAATAAGATACTTTTTCGGTGTCTCAACCTTTACTTTCAGACAGGAAAAGAGAAGCCCCAAAAGGATATCTTTCCCTCATTCCCCCTGCCCCATTTACAGTGCTGAAAGAAACACCCTACTGGGTGAGATTCCAGAATTTTAACTGTAAGCTTTTAGATAAAGTGAATGACCTCGCTTGTTTTCAACACATAGGTCCAAAAGCACAATTTAAGAGCCTGTTTCAATTAGTCAAGAAAGAGCTGCTAGCAACTAGCAGGCAAAGCCACGGTTTCTGTGCACTGTGATGGTGGCTGGCATGGAAACAAACTGCAAACTAAGACAGAAGCTTTACCCTTCATCTTCAAATCAAGGCTGGAAGCTGAAGTGCCTCTTCCAAATACCATGAGTTATAGGTTCAATGTACAGGGGCAGCTACACACAACACAACACAGGTAATTCCAAGTCAGATGTGGCCACCCCTGCTGGCCTTCGGTGTCACAAATGTCAAAGGAATCATTAAAATAAAACAAGCCATTTTCAACCACATTGATGGGAGAGGGTTTTGGGGGTGGGAAGTGCTATTTTTATGATGACTCCATCTAGGAACTAGGACAATCAGCCCTTTATTACCAGCATCTAAAAATTATATACATATATATACATACAGGTATGTATGTTCTGATTTTTAAAAAAACTTTAATCTGTACTCCAGCATGCCTGTTCTCCTTCTGCATTAACTTTGTCATTGCATAGTGACACAAAGTTTTATTGCTGATCTGGAGCAATTGTAAACCAAATAGTCAAGTTTTTCATATTAATCACAGAAGAGAACCAGCTCAGTCTTATTCCCAGCTGTAAAAGAGAAGGTATCTTTTCTTAGATTAAGTACAAATTAGCAGTGACAGTACCCAGTGGTCCTAATTTGCTAGTGCTCCCATAGTACCCTAGTGCTTCCCTTGTCACTACTTAATTTAAAGTGTCTTTGGTTTAAAGTCTACATGTTGACATGGTATGTGGTAGCTATGCTTCACTTCTCCCAAATATCCCAATCACGGAGCATGAAAACAGAAACCTCTCTATTTAGGGGTCACTACCACAAATCTGCTTGCAGATGTTTCAGTAACTCCAGTGTCTCTCAAGTACCTGAAGCTTGTTAGCGGCCAAAGAGGACATCACATTCCAGTATTTCATGCAGAACAAAGTTGCTTAACTGTTGTTAAGTTAACCAGCTCAGAGAAATTAAGATGCAAAAAAGAGCAAATGTTTCACTTCATTGCATTCAAGGCTGCCTTACAATCTTTATCCAATTAATGTGCTTTCAGCCATCTGAGTAATGGTAAACATACCTAAGAATACTGGAGGGAAACCAAGCCCAAACAACTCTTGTATTCTCTGGGATCAATCAAAAGTTTTCACTGTTACTATGCATAAAAACTGAAGCAAGGAAGTATCACACAAGCCACTGACTGAGGTAAACACATGTTGTTTCAACCTGAACAACCCATTAATCACCTCCTCTTGCATCTACTGCTTGGGAATATTACTAGAAATAGGCAAGCAGATGACTGCCATGAGAAACTTTACAACTGACAAGGAGTTTGTGCATCTAGTCACAGCTGGCTAAAACATTTCTGATTTTGCAATTTTCCATTCAGCAAAAGCTGTCAACGTGTTACAAAGCTGCCTGTTCACCACTTTCAGGAAAAATAAGTCAATTGATCAGGTGATATTCAAAAACACCAAGATCAGCCTCTTTTAAACTTTTAAAGTATCTTTTTTAGGCTCCTCTCTCTAAATTCTAGGAAAAGGATAATCTCATACTTCTTTTAAGAATTTTATGCCAATCCATAATTACCATGAGATATTACATACGATACGCTTAACTAATGAACACAACTACACACTAGAGAGTGAATTTGACTTGAGAGTTAGGGAGAAAAATACCTGAGTGACTTTTTAGATAAAAAAAGCCATGAATACTTCTGTGTCTATGAGACCTACAGCAGTGATTTTCCAAGGTGTAAGTACCAAAGAGTAGGAAATACAATTATCCTTCAAGGCAGTGAGGCACACTGGAAGTCTTTGACTCCAAATCTACCTTTGATAGAGACCTCAGTAAGTTACATGAAAAACTGAGATGTACACCCCATTTCACTACTTCAAGGTCTCCAAAAACCTAAGCATAAGATGCAAGTTTATTACTAAAAAGGTTATAATGTTAAAAATACACCAAAAATTGCTACCACACTCATAGAATCTGATTATATGTATATCTGTGCTAAACAAAATCACTTCCAGTTACCCTGACAGATTCACAACATGCGTGCAAAGCAGTTGGTGACACAGCTCCAGATTCCTGCCTGCAGGAACACTAGAAATGCTGCACCCTTGGAGAACATGGTGGAGACATGCAGTGCTCACTTAGCACAGGGGTCAAGTCCAGTGCTGCAAACTAAAGGACAACCCTCTCCCTGACACTAACAGCTACCTGTAGTCCAGGTGCACAAGGAATCAGATGTGATCTGCATCCAAGCAAATGAAAAAAATTATGAACAGGCCACTTTGGCTCATTTTCATCAACATCAAAGTGGTGTTTATTTACAGGAAGAGAGGACTGGCTTGTAAATAAACTTAAACCTTGAATCACTGAATAGGTGATTCTGCTCCTTCCTTTGTTTCAGAAATTCAATTCTTGACTGCTAAAAATTGGAATTCTGAATTTCAACCACTGACTTCACAGAATACACATGTGGGCTTCCTCAGTAATAAAAGCATGCTTTTACTTGTGGCTATCATGCGAAAAATCTCCAAAAGAAATTTCCTAAAACATGAGCTACTTCTTGTGCCAGAGAGAAACATGTTTAGTAGCAGATGAGAGACCATCACTTCCGGGACCAAGAGAAGCTAAATGAATCCCAAGGTGGATTTTGTTTCTAGGTGTGAAGATTATTGACTCAGAAGGTTGTACTCCTAAGACCTTAGATTCAGCAAAGGAGGGATGAGCCATTTCTGAAGACCAACTTCCCCTGTCAAGAATTATTCATAGATGGCATACGGGCCAAGTAGAAATAGCTAAGTTCAAGGTGCAAATATAAGCCTATATATAATTCTGCTGAAGATTTCACTGTAGACCACTGGTGTGCAGGGTTTAAGGGGATTCAGCAGATTAAAACTACACATAGTTTTAAAAATCCCTGAGGTTCAAGTACATTAAGAGTACTACACCAAGCCTCCCTGGCAGAATTGTTAGTCTTCATTCTTCTCTCAAAACAACCCAAAACAAAACACCCTAAAAAACAATCCAAAACCCAACCTGCTTTAATTCACCAGGGAAAGAAACACATCTGACTGAAAGACCAAATCAACAAAGTCATTCATTATATATCAATGCATGAAACAAAACACCCTACAGGACAAAATAGCACCTATACTTCCGGGATGTCACATTTACAGAAATTACATATAATAAACAATGAACTTTAAAAATCAGTTTGCAGGAATGTGACAGCCTCGCTTGAAAGAAACAGTATAGCCAATGAATGATGAAAATCACTGCGCATTACAATCAAGTCTTGACTAATATCTTTGTGGAGCTGTGATGATTTCAGCAACACAGGTATTCATATGCACATATACATCACTGCGGGATCATGACTAACACATGTCTCATAAGAAGGCAAATAAACAAGCATGCTTCTGCTAGGGAAGGAAAAAAATATAAACTCATACAAACTCCAAAGTCACGCGCTCACATCCAGGGCTTCCTTTATGGAAAATTGTTGCACATTAACACACACCAGAAACATTAACAGACCTGCAAAATACCACCCAAGCATACATGACCATCATGCTATTAAACAGCATCAGCACTTCTTTTAGAATACTGTATTTTTTGAAGAATGACTCAGCTTATTTAAGTGAGTGCCTAATAAAAGCCAGTGAAAAAGTGAGCGGCTAATAAAAGCCAGGCAGATTTTGTTAACATCGGAGAGGTGGTTTAAAACTCAAGTTAATGAAACAGCTAGAGATTGTAATCATTAACTCTAAGTTTCTGGTCCCGAGACATCAAAGTAAGGAGTTCACATGCAATAAGCAAAGTCAAAACATAGATTGTAAACAAATGAGTGATTATAAGCACACTACAAAAGGTGAAACTACTGAAGCTGCTTCTCTGAAGAATCACTACCTAAAACTCTGCTGCTATAGCACTGCTGGTAGTTTTCATAATGTTTACTGAATTTTTAAAAAAGAAAGCGTTTTCTCCTCTTTTCCCTCAAAACCCTTTCAGAAACCACTTCCCACACTTTGCCTTTTGTAATTCATTCCCACTCAGCAGCCATCTGCTCCTTTCCTCACACACACATGCTGTACGCACTCCAAAACAAACACAATGCAGAATCAAACAGCGTGATCTGACTTTTTTGTTAGGACTGCTCAGGCAGGAGCAGCTCCCATCCCATCCCATCCCATCCCATCCCATCCCATCCCATCCCATCCCATCCCATCCCATCCCATCCCATCCCATCCCATCCCATCCCATCCCATCCCATCCCATCCCATCCCATCCCATCCCATCCCATCCCATCTTGCCCCTTCATTGGGGGTTGCTGGGAAGCAGCATGTGCTAGCTTCCAAGAGCAGGGCTCGAGAGGACCAGCTTCTCACCCTGCACTCAAGCACAGTAAGAGCAGAAGAAATTCAGGAAAGTCACAACACTTTGCACATTCCCCATGACTGACATTGAGCAATGCTCACCTTCAGGAGGAAGACCCCTCAGCTCTCCACAAACCCCATGCCCACCATGTCCTGCAGCAGAGCTTTGGGCCATCAGCACCAGTGTCTGCAGACTGGGACTCTGGCAAAGCTTATATCTCAAAGGATGCAGTGACAAAGGCTTCCAGCTGCTCAGCTTTTATCCACTTGAAGTCCTTTACCAGAGCTACTCAGCAGTGCCAGCCCTCTTTCACAGAAGGGAGTCAGGATAGCATAAGAACCCAAAGGATTTGCCAAAACCATCTAGCAGGCTGTAAGATAAAAACAAATCCCAAATTACAGACCTGTCTTAATTCAGGCCTGGCCACACTCTGTGTGTTTCTTGTTTTCCAGGTACTATACCAAAGGCAAGGTTAAGTCATGCTCTTGCCAGGAACATGTGGGACAGTAGAAGAAAGCTCTTAAGTTGGCAAGGGGCAGGAAGAGTGGAAAGTGCAACTTTTTCTGAGAAATGATCCATTGAAAAACACACCAAGTAAAAAACAAGATTCGAATTTTCAGGAAAGGTCTTCACAATTCCCACCTACTCTGAGGCCATGCCTATAAGAACTACTGCAGGAGAAGTACATTCTGCTTCTCACAGAAGAGAAAAAATACTCAAACAATAATCATTCCATACTTAGCCAGTTTCTCTACAAAGCAAACTTCAGAAAGGAAAAATGCCAGGCCCTGTGTAATTATATGACATACCTACACAAACACACCAATCACAGTACAAAAAAATACGGGGTTAAATTCTCAAAGGATTTAGAGCCTGGCTGCTTAATGAATAATTTAGTTTAATGGGCAAGCAAAACTAAAAACACACATACACAGAGCCTTACAAAGCCTGAGTATTTGGACCAAATTCAGCCACTCAGATGTCATTCACAGGTCAAAGTCCAAAAAGTGAATGGAAAAAGTCACAGAGTGCTTCTGTACCTTAAAAACAGCTCTCAAAGTGTCACTCTACATTCAACAACATAAAGCACACACCTTTACCTTGAGAATACTGATCTATGACTACAAACTCCTGCAAGTGCATCAACTGCCTTTTTTTTGTCCAAGTTCTGCTTTTCCAGTAAGATGTGGCTTATTTGAATCAATAGGCCATAGTGCCTTTCCTGTTACTGGATGCTGGAGATCATTACAAAGGCAGAAGAACTTTATGAAGATGCATCACAATGTTCTTCACTCACTATAATTTCATCCAGACAAATTAGGCACTCAGTATCTTACAGATAACAGCTTGAGATGACATACCTGGAGATGTCTCAGATCTCTGCTGAGCACATAGCAGCCAGTAATACTGCACAGCACTTGGAAAACAAGAGGAGTGAGCAGAAGGGAGTTTCAGCTGATCGACTGAAACCAGCAAGTTTAAATCTGACTACAAGATTGATCTGCATCTGTGATAAATGCTGTGTGATCTTTAATGACAACTCAGTATTGATTACCAGGTTGAGGCCATAGAGAAGAAACAGTACTGTGCCCAAAAATTACTTGCACCAACATCTCATGATCTCTCATTTGACCACTGATCCCACCCATCCCTGATCTGCTTAAGAGATCTGCAGAGATCACACACCAGGAGGCCACAGTTAATGCACAGTTTTAGAAGAGCAGCGAAAAACTATTGCTGAGGGAGCTTCACCTTCTGCAGTAATGCAAACAACTTGTAGTAGACATCAGTCTGCTTCAGTGAGGAAGGCAGAAAGCTCTCAAAAAGATAGTGCTGTAACATAACCCAGAGCAACACCTCCATCACATGCCAGCATCGTTTCCTTGTTTCCCATCAAATCCTGAAAGCTGTTTGCTTTTGCATGCATTAGGAAACACTGCTGCCAGCATACTGCTCACCAAACAGGGGAAGGGGGGGTTGTGGCTTCTCACACACAATAGATTGACTCTCCTTTAAGTCAGGTAAGCATGAAGCTATTCCTAGTGAAGGGTAAGTAAGAAGCTAATGATGGTTATTAATAGCCCTTAAAGCTATCAGTTCATCTGAGTTAAATGCAAGAGTATTAATCCCTTTATGACCTTCCTCGTTTTAGTGGGGAAATGGACAAAGTTTCACGAAATACTGCTGCTAACCTCAGATTTCAACTATTTTAAATGCTGAAAGTTACACTAACCTGAATCTAGCAGGTTCTGTTATGTATACATATCACTGAGGACACAGACCAGAAATGGCAGGCAAAAGTCTTTCCTCCTAATGCTTTTTAAAATTCAACAGGATTTTTGCCACAGTCTTCCACAGGTATTGAGTCTACAATTTAATCCGCCATGAAGCATGCCTAGGTATTATACATCACTCAATATGAGAAACTGGACTGTAATGATAAAGGTGGTAAAGACTCCTTGCTGTTCTTCACTTAGTCACAAATCAGTACTCCAGAAAACTTCCTCATGTAGCAAGAAAAACTAGAATAAAACCAAGCCTTAACCTGAAATACAAGAGCTACATCTTGACCAGAAGCATAGAAGAAAAGAAATAGTAAGAGATCTGTACTATTCAGATTGAGAAGTCTTCCTCTGCAGCTCTACTACAAATGTGGATAACTAAGCACATCCATAATCACAAAAGATAAAGATAACGCAGGTTCTGGGGAACAGGAAAAACACTAATTTTTCAGAGACTGGTGGAAGTTCTCTGTCTAGGCACCTCAGTTCTTCACTTTCTGCTGCTGGGCTTCTTGAGCCTTTCCTCCAAAGGACTTCTTGGATGTTCTCCAAAGGACAATGCAGGATGTAGATACCAACAAGCCAAAGGTCTGGTTTGAAATACCAAAAAGGAAAGAAAGACAAAATTTCATCTGCTAGATTACACTCCACCTTTATTCACCTTGGCTTTAGCCACAGCATATTGATAAACAGGGGAAATATGTACATGAGTCTGCTCAATCTATAAAGTGCACACCTGGAAATGCACTTGGTCTAAGAAGATTGGTACTACAAAGCAAACCTATGTATTTATCTGTGAAATAGTACTATTGGTTTTGATTGTGGCTTGTGGTTTGATTTTGTTCAGATTGTCAAGTGGCTTTGTACAATTCAAAATATTTTAAGACCACAGTGTACATTTGTTTGAGTTGCTTACTGTTGCTGCACAGAAAAAGTAAGAAATTTACTATTCTTATTACATGATAAAGGTAAGGTAAGGTACTTGGTACCATGGTACTTGAATCAATCTGTGAAATGTTGCACATTTTTCTCAAAAACTATTTTATGTTTTTGCAGACATAAGAACTGTGTCTAGGCCAATCTATGTTGTCTAATGGGAACTCATGCAACTGAAATATGAAAGTATTGAAGTTACACTGACTTTGTACTGAAACACATTCTTTCTCAGCTTTACCTAGTATCAATCTCTTGTACAGTAGATATTACCTAGGGCACAACAACTACCTGCAACTGCTCAGCAGATTTGCCCAACACAGGATCATGTTTAGCTGCACTGCTGCTCTATATCTTGGAGTTTTCTCAACAGAAAAACAGGCATTTTGAAACTAAAATCTGATTAAAAATACAGCAAGGATAATCTAGAAATTCTTTTTCTCTTGCATCCCACCTCCCCTTTACTATATTCTTTAAGTATGAACAAAACTCAGTCTTGCCCAGCAGATCTTGACTGCATCCAAGAGTGAACAGGGACTCTGACTATAAAGTATCCTGGAACATCCTACCTGATGCAATATGAAAATTTAACTGGATTGGTCAAAGTCAGTAGATTAATAACTCAATTGCTCTCAGTTCATTGTAAGATCCAGTATTGAAGGTACACACCAGAAGCAGGAGTGAAGGAAGGGAACCTAAGAGCCAGGCTCATGTGCACAGGAGCAGCCACAGTGTCAGTAGAGCTCACACAGAGCTCCAGCTGTTCCAGTTGTAGTTTTGGCAGAATGCAGGACACTGGGGATGACTGAATACGCTGATGGAGACAGGAAGGACAAGACCTGGGAAACATGAAGTGTTTCCAAGTTAGCCTAATCTACTGCTTGCATGGTCCCACTTCCTCTTCAATACCGCACGTATTTAAACAAGGATTCTGTTCTGCTTCTAATGTGCTAAGGCTTGAAAATATAACAGCAACCCAGCAAGGGGAACAGTAATAAATATTTCAACTAGTTATCATGAAGGAAACACAGGGGATATTTGGTAACACTGAAGTCACTGGCTGGAAATGAAAAATGTGTTTAGAAGGAGAGTTTTAACTCTCACTTCTGGGCCCACTGCATGGTTAGAGGCACAAGTTGTTCTGATCTGCCTCCTAATCTCCATCATCCCAGAGCAGAGTAGTAAATTCACAGCACTGCCCTGCATTTGACAAAGGAGCTGTTTCACTCTCAGCACATACAGTTACTCTATGGGAGAGCACCAAAGGGAGGAAACAGCAGAGCCCTCTAACCTAGGGAGCTGCCCAGACATAACTATATGCAACAGGTGGGAAGTGACAGAATCCAGCAGACTCTTCAGACAAGGTGCTTTATGGATTTAGAGCACCTCCTCTGTGATAGTAACTTCTTGCCCAGTCCTGGCAACCAAAGGCAGAAGTGTGCCAGCCTAATTAATTACTGGTTTAAGAATATGAAGGGCTAGAATGAATTTTAAGATGCTACTAAGGACAAGACTCAAAAAATCCAGTATTAGTACAGTTTATTTCTCCTGGTGACTTTGATAGGTGCAATCTGGACAGCTGTCAGGTGAGATGGGTAGTCAGGACAAATTATCCCAACACATCAGAAATTACTCTTTTACCTTACTCAAAGTTAGTGTTGGTAAATCCCTTTCTGTAACATGACAGTGCTCTTCTAGTCCCTTATACATAAGGTACATCCTATCTGTAATCAGCATCACTCTAGGTCTCCTCAGAGTTAACCACTGCTGAGCAGTCCACAAAGCAAGCCCTGCAGTTGTACCATAATGTAAAACGTTCCCCTGACATCATTTTACATTAAAGCTAAAAAAACCACGAAGAGGTTTCTGTGGAACTGACAAATAATATAAGATCAATGCAGTACACTGTACACTAAAGCATGACGCACATAAAGGTCTCTGGGCTGGATCAGACACAGCTCAGATAAATAAGGTTGACGTGTGAAGACTACGACATAGTCTAGTATTCTTCACATGCTATTACAAACTGTTAGGTAGTGTATTGATTGGATTTTACTGGACTTATAATCAAGTATTTTTGCATTAGCACCACAGCAAGACCCCAGATTGATTCTACTCACACATATGCTCCCAAATTAAGAATACAAATCATAGTCTATAAAACAGTACAGTATGTATACATATGAGTGTATACAGCCTTCCTTGTGATATTCTAGTCACTTGGAAACACAAGCTACTACATGCTACCAAGAGCACAGGAAAACAGGATGCATGGCTATATATAGGGGGTCACATTCCACACAATTTTTCTTTAAATACACCTGTAACAGCTTCTACAAAAATGGTATTAGAGCCATCATGCAAATTCCTATCTGCCTTGAACTCTTATGCAAAATAGATGGCTGTAGCTTGCATTCTGCAGAAGTTACTCAACAACAATCTCTAGAATTTTGCAGCCAGCTGCTTTAAAATAGCAAATACAAGAAGATAATTTGGTAGTATTTGTCCTCATTAAAAGCAGCAGTAATGCAAGGAGTTGGGGCTTTGGAACAGAACCAGGCCTGATTTGGTAACTCCTATCATTCTATACTTAGATAACTTCCTGTGAAAATCAAGCATATCTGACAGTACCTGTTCCTCTTTTTCTTTGGTCTTGCTCCTGGAGACTCTGGAAGAGGTAACATCCTGAGTTGGAATGACAGAGATTTGATGCAGTGGCATGTTCATCACACCGCCTTGTTTGGTCCTATCATTTACAGGAAGGAGGCTTGAATGCAGTACTCATTCCGTGCCATTGTAAGGCCTTGCAACTAAAAAATAAAAATATTAGATGATGTTAAAGTAGCTTGAAATGCAATAATTTCTAAACAAAAGCTACGCTACAAGACATATGTCTTACTTTCTCTGGATTTTGGTGCACTTGCTGGGTGAGAAGAGACACAGAAATTTAAAGAATTTTAACTAGACAGGTCAGACCACAGTTAACACAAAATGAACAAAAATTCTCAGCCAGTTCTGAAAGCATTCTGAGAGCAGACCTAGAGGGCAGGGATCATGCTTGAGTTTGCTTGAATAGAGAGAAGAGCAGCTGTCAAGTTGAGCATGCTGCCTGGAGGTGCAGAGAACAAAGCTCATACAGGTAAATTTCCTAAACTGCCAACCCCCCATACTGGATCCAATTCAGAAGTCATCCTAAAACAAAGTGAATCCTTTAGCTTTGGCTAAAAACAGGTGGTAGCCCTCATTTGGTTCTTGTCATTCATATAAACCTGTACCACTGTCAGTTGAAAGATATATCACATGAGCTGTACCTTTCCTAAGACTATTAGAGATTAATATAATCAAAATCCCTCACTAGGGATTGTGAATTCACTGGATGGACTATACACACTTTATCCTTCTTTCACTCATGTAACAGGGAAGCATTACACATAGGAAAGATAGTGATAGACATAAATTAACCAAAATTGGCAATGCTAATCTGAAAGGCAGGCATAATTAACCATAGTTTTATTAGATTAATGAAGTTATATTAAATAAAAAGCTTTTTGAAACATGTAATATCATGGAGTGTTTGTCTAGAATGCAATTTGCCACAAATGAGACACAATCAATTGTGTTTAAAGAACAGATTAGAAGGGAATTAATACAGCAGGGACTATATTAAACAGGGCAACTGAATGATGCACTGTTCTTCTGTTTCCATAACATAAAAATTTTTTTGTTTGGGTGGTTTTGAGTCTGAAAAAGTAAAAACCAGAGACTAGATAAATGCTCTATGTATTATGTTGCTTACTAATTTGGAAGCGTAGCTTAGCACTTAGTGCATAACCTTAACTTATGCTGCATATATTTTTTATTTAACATTTAAATGTAAGTTTTGAAGATAGAACCAGACCATTCAGCACCTTTTGTGAAATCAAAAACCTAGAAAGCTTGGCCTATTTCCACTAGAGTCCACAGGAATACTGCAGTTGTGTAAAATGGAAACAGGATCAACTATTTTGACTGTTTTTGATTAAGCAATAGGAAAAAAAAAATAAGTTCCAAGAGAACTTCATATGAAGAGTGATAGTTCACTATTCTCTTTTCACTTAGGGGTAAAGAATTATCAAAGGTCATAAAGCAAATCATGAACAAAACCAAAAATGCCTGCAAGGTCTGCTGCATCCCAATCACACACTCCCTCTGCTGCGTGATGCCGTCTGCCCGTTCGAGCGCTCAGCCAAGTTCAAGAGCTTTACTGACACGTGGGCAGGATTTGTATTACTCCCACAGACGCCAGGACAGAGCATCATAAAGCACACATGAGAGCTTTAAAGGCAACGCCTCTGTAACTTTGAGGCATCACTTACTTTAAAAGTAAAATATATCAGTATGCATCAACTAGCAACAAGGACGCTTCCTTACTGGAGGACAAATGGAAACATGAGATTTACCAGCATTATTGAATCCCAGCATAAAGAGGAAACACAGAACCTTCTCAGATCCTCCCCACACCTGCTTAGTTACATCCTTTAAAAGAGCCAAGCCAGAGGGAATATAAACAAACATAGGCTGAGATGGGATTATCAAACCACAATCAACAAGGCAGGAAGGGAAGGTATTTTCCCAAGAAAACACAGAGAAAGGAAATCCAGAGAACATTAAGCTTCAATGAAAATATGCCAGGTTTTATGTTCTGTGCTATTGCCAGTGGCAACAGAACAAAAGGAAAGGAGTTCTGCTCTGTGTTCCCCCTCAAAAAGGGTTCTGGGTTTGCAGGCAAGGACATGTTATGACTATAGAGAACAAGGAAAATTATTGGAAAACACAGTTAACCCTCTCTGATGATGGCAAACAAGTCAAACCAGTTTTTTTGCAGGTACTTCAAGGACAGCATGTGTTAGAATTCTTTGAAAGAGCTCAAACAGCAGATATAATCCAACTGTGTATTCAAAGGTGATGTGAAACAGCCCTCCTCTAGTAAAGAAGCCTGGCAGATGCTCTAATAAAGCCTGCCTTTGTTCAAGGGTAGCTTACAGAAAGCTGTAAAGTAAACCCAGATGCCACCCTGTCACATCCCCAATCTGCTGGGTCCCTAATAATGCACACAATTCAAATTCTGTCTGTATCAACCTAAAGCACTTTAACTCCAGAGTGCTAATTAAAGGATAAAGTTACGTGAATGAACAGACCATCTGCAGTGCCGAGTACAAACAGACAAGGATGCCAGAGAAGCAATGCCACTCAAAGATAATTCAAAGCGAGTTATGACAAGTTCCACAGGACATTTCTTAGCTAAATTAATTCCACGTCCTACCTGATTTAAAGGCGAGGAGTTGGGCACCTGCAAAGTGGGATCCAAACTTGAAGCACATCCAACTGGGGGATTGCCAAAAAGGAAGAAATGCTAAGGCAAGGAGACTGCTCCTAGATAGTACCTACTCTTCAGGATTCCAGTTAGATGCTTAGGCCATACTTCATGCAAAATGAGAATTTCTCATTACTACAGCATCTCCACCCAGCAGAAGAGCACACTTGCCCAGGAGGTGGCAGGTAAGGGCTCAGCTTCCTCCTTCACCAGGTTTTATTCAGTTCATAACTTCCTGCAAAGCTGGCTGGGGCACATGGGAATGCCAAGACAGAAACCAGCTTGAAGCTCAGCTGTTACTCTTCCCTATAGCCACACTGGCTCCTAAAAGATGGACTCCAGCCATACTGCCATTGCAGAGAGTCTTCAGAAACAAATGCCATTTCAAAAGACAAAGGAGGTCAAAATCCTGGCTGCAGAGCCTGCAGATGACCTTAGCTCAGTGAAGCTAAGATTTCACCCACTCAGATAGTCTAGTTTTGCTATCTGAAGGACAGGCAAAACAGTAAAAATGCCTGCAGACACCTGGAACCACACCACCTGGGTCCTCATTACATTGCAAGAACCACAAAGCTGCAGCAAAATCAGTCAGATTCAGAGAAAACAGGACAGAGTCTCTCCAGGTAGTTGAGAAGTACAAAAAGAAGGAAAAGCAGGCACAAGACTTGGGTCTGGTATCTGGGGCATTCCCCTGAACAGTACATCTGATAGAAGCAGAAAATTAGGTTCTTCTGGGTTATGAGTATGAAGTACTTGGTGCTAAGGAAACCTTCCAATCTGACCACCCACATGACTCTCTGCCAGTCACAACAACACCAGAGACTTTCACTGCTGGGACTGAAGCCCCTTCAAAGGAGGCAGCTCCCGTGAGCCCATGAGACCCCTGCTTGACTCCCTGCACACCCCACTCACAGTCAGACCAGAATTCCTTACTGGTTCAACCCCAGGTTTCCTATGGCAGCCTCTCAGATCTCTTGTTCCACAAAACCATTTATTCACAGTACAGTAGCACAGAAACAGACTGAGTTGATGCCTCTATCCCCAGCAAAGGACTCCTGGGCTTTTATCCCATCACAGTTTACCTGCATACAAATCTCTCTTCCTCCTGAGTCCCCTGCTCCTGTTGTGTCTCCCAAGGTCCATTCACCTACCTCACTGGCACCACTCATCTTCATGCCCTTTGTTGTCCAAGAGGTTGGCAATCCATGGCCTCTTGTCTCAGGCTCCCACCCAGAGCTCAGTCTGCGTCTTGTGAATTGAACTACTTGCACTGATGTATCCCTCAACAATGAGAAGGGACAACAACAACAACAACAGAAAGCCTCAGTATAACAGAAGTAGGTGGAAACCACTTGAATTCCCATTTTAATCATCCACCCTGTCAAGATCTCAGTTTTCCAAGTGACAGCAAGAACATGAGATAAACCAAATTATCTGTAACTTGCTGGATTGTTAGAGTGTCAAGTGAAATTGGAAGAACGCAGATGAAGTCCTCCCTCACCTGCCACCTACTGCACCCCTCTACCCATTACATGTTCCAAAATAAAGGCTAAATTACTTTCTGCCAAAGATTCACAGCTGGAATGGGGCAAGTAAACACAAATCATGATTTCCTGTATGTGGTTTGGTACCTACCAGAGTCTACAAATATGCTCTCTGAACAGCTGGGATTCTATTAGGTCATTTATACTTCAGAAAGTCCACCATATTCCCTTGCTATACAGGATATGCTGGAAAACTTCAACAGAAGCTCTGGAGCTGCAGGGGCACGGGCTGCAGATGTACACAAGCCTTACCAAAAGAAATGCATCCCGAGGATGCATGTAGGTGTGTACAAATGCTTTGCATTACACACAATGGGAAAAAGCTACAGCAGTTAAATAGGTCAGTTGCTTTCCTGCTTAAAGTCCAATAGGTATCCTGGATTCAAAGAATATATCTTTATCATGAAAGATACACCCTGGAACCTGTGGCAAAAGGAAGATGATAGTCACCAACAGGAGGGAATTTGAAAGAACTCCACCTGTGAGTTTTTCTGGTCTGCCCCAAGGTTTCTTACCCTTCTCTTCAACTGCCCCGGTCCCCAGTAGTGATGGTGAGCAGCAACACCTACGTCACTGCTCTGACAGTCTGTTGCAGAGTGGACAGGTTAAAAATAAAGCAACCTATCACTGATGTCCACATAATGCAGACACATGCATCCACTGTGACAATCCTGCCAGTTTAATCTGTAGACTGCAGGGCACCTTCCAGATGCAGGCTGAAAATTCTGCTCTGAGACTTTGTGGGCCGCTGCCATGCAATCTGGTATTCTGAAACTTCCCTTCTACGCAGCACAAAAACCTGACCAACCCAAAATGGAATGGAAACTCCCTGAAGAAATTTGACTGCTGCTAGATGAGATGGTGTAACATCTTCATCAGCTGGCTTACTTTCTCATAATAAGGCTTGAAATAATCTATTAATGCAGATTTGGAATCTGTTTTTCTGCTGGAGGTCTTGACATGAAATTTCAAAGCTCCAATTAAAAACTCCTTTGGTTTTGCTTTTGTCTTTGTTCTGAAGGTAACAGAAGCCCTTATCCAGTGTCTTCAGCATTCCCGTGTGCATCTTAACTTTTTCTAGTTACTTGGACATTTTAGAGGGATACAGCTTATGCCTACTTTCCATACACCACGATTTCCATATTTGCAAGTATTTCCAATCCTATCAGTTTGTGTTGGCTCCAGTTTGAAGCTTTTCTTTATTTAATTTTGAGCTTGTTCGGACTTTTCCGCTACTAATGTATCTTACGTAATCCTCTTCTGGAGATGACAGATGTGAATTTTCAAAAAGAGGATCCTGCATCTGTGTTTCATTTTAGTTTACTGTAGCTTAATCAGTACTTTGTTAACAGCATTATTTAAGAGATGTTATCATGCCTCATGCACTTCACAGGCATTTGTTAACTTGACAAACAAATCTAATCAAGAGAGCTTAAGGGAGAGGAACTAACACTTCGTTTCCTGCAGTACCTTTCATATTTCACTTCTAATGTTATACTAACCTTGAAAAGAACCCCTGTATTCAGAGAAGGCAGATATAATTCTGGAGTATTGCTATTTACAGCTCTGATTCTGCCTATATATCTTGCACCATTTACTAGCTTAGCTGTAACTTCTCCCTTTATTATTCAGTTCCTCCTTTCCTCCACCAGCTAGTGTCCCAAAACTAATCAGCTTCAAGACTTAAAGTCTGAATATATTTTTAAATCATGTTATTGAGTAGCTGAAATCAAAAGAGATGCTTAGAAAGGGGACAAGAGATGCTTCTGCAAGTTCCCCATATTCTCTTTGAAAGCTTCTCAATATACAGGAATATATATGTGTAGACTACATATAACCCACAGAGAAACTGAAATATCTGCCAGCTCTGGCTAACTCCTCTCAAAATAAGAAAACAATTATTTTTACAAATATAATACAACTAGACAAGCAAGCACTTAAACTACAGTTTCAGTAAATAATGGTCCCAGAGCTCTTAGTGCCTGTTCTCATGATTTCAATGGAAGCTGACCATGACCTGGACCTCTGAAAAACAGGTTCCTTTAAAACTGTTCCCTCCAAATCAAATCAGCTGATAAATTCAATTATGAACTAGCTTGGTAGCATTCAGGAAAACAAATGTTACTTCCCTCTGTTACCATAACACAATAGAACAATCACTACAGTCCCTGACAAAGAAAGAAATTACTTTTGTCTGCTTCTGCTACTAATAGCAATTTACCTGCATCAGAAGCATTATTCATCATTTCTGATGTCCTATGGAAAAAACAAAGCACTAGGTGCTCCACACACACCTGGGGAAGTAAGCTCCTGCTACAGATGCAAAACTTCTTTAGCATCAGTGGTCTGCTGGCTCACAGACACTTTCAAGTAACTCCCTTTGTATACTTTTTTATTAAACAGACCATAGTAACAGGAGCAATAATCCCTGGGAGAGTCTCTAACTACAGCAAACAAAAAGAAGTAAAGCAGGAGTTTCATTCTCTGTATTGGAAAGTCCTTATGGTAGAAGCTGGGGAGAGGCAACAGCCAGGGCTCCCATCTTCTCAGCCACCAAGTTCCTGTACCTCTGCTGAATTCCCAAATCTATTTGCATAAGGGGGTGCCATTCACCCTTTTGCCTCAATTATCACCATTTCTCCTCACCCCTTCACATTACAGACATCTTCCTGTCCTGATGTGCTCCTGAGCAGAGCAAGTCTACCACATGAATCACTCTTACAGCAAGCTGTGAGTATTTACAGCTTTGCTGCAAGCAGGACATTACATCACAGCCTGTTTGGGGCTTGCCTTATCATTTTTAGCCATGATGCCATCAACTTCCAGCATGAGTAGAGACTGGTTTCCTGAGAAATTAATGGCCCTCTCCAGAAGAGGCATTCTTCCCTCCAACTTGGCACTGAAGTCACCTGGCAAATCAAAAACTAGTATGTCTTAACCACACAATGTTACATTTTTAAGAAAAGATATAATAAAATAATAAAAGATATGGATGAAGACTTGCTTCATTATAATACTCATTGTCAGAAAAGAACATACCACAGTATTATGCCCATTCCTACAGTTTTTGAATAAAGCTGTCTTTCCTTCTTCACTGCATGTCCAAAAGTAATACACAGCAGTAACCTACATGGATTCCATCACAGTGTGAACATAGGTTTGGGACTGGCCCACCAAGACTGCAGCAGCTGGTCGACTGCAATTGCAGAGCATCCTGCACTCAGCACAGAAGGGTCCACAGTAATACAGCTACTGAATACAAAAAACACTCCCCTTGCACCTACTCATGTGCAAAAGCAAAAACCCACAAAACTTTGACATGCCTCAGAAAGACAGCAAGTGATGCTGAGGACAAGGTAACACCCCAGATCTCCAGAAAAACTGCAAATCTACTGGGGAAAAAAGCCCACATGGTCATTATTATTTGGCAAAGTGTTCCATGTGATAATTTGTACTTTTTAAAAGAAAATGTATTTAAGATTATAATCCAATGGAAGAAGAGACATCCTAATACATGTATAGACCAGAGAGAGAAATTAGCACCAACTACTTGCAGGCAAATTTCTAGTCTAGTATACAAATCCACATAATTTAATGTAACACCTATAGATAGTTTATAATCCCTTCCCATTTTCTATTATAATTCTTTTGGGGTTCAAAAAACTCTGAACCAGTTCTGAAATCCAAGGAAAAACTGCTCTGTATTTTTATCTTCAAAATTAATAAAGATTCTTTAAAAAGGCACTTACATTGAAGACAACAAAAGCCTGGGTTTCTCAAACAGTGTAAATATTTACAATGCAAGACAGTGATGAAACAGAACAATCTCACCATTGTTCAGCGAGGACATTGCTCATATTCTATATTGTACAGAGATAACAAAAATGCATTTTTAGGACAATTCTGTGCTACATCGCTTATTTTCCATGACATCAGAGAAGAACAGTTATAGAAGCCATTCATGAACAACAGGCACCTAATGAACATTCTTCATTATGGTTCAACTGATACCAGGCAAAACATTCCTCTTAAGACAGAGTAAAAAGAATATACTGTTGATTATGATTCCATGTCTTGAAGAAATCATTCCTTCTTTGTCTTTGGGTGAATAAGAAATTTCCAAAGCCATGCATGTAAGAATGCATTTCTTTTGAATTACTTATGAGTTAAATGTCAGGTAACTCTTTATTTATAGGTTTAAGTTACAACATGTTTTTGCTGTGGAAGCTTTAAGAAAATCTAGATTTCTGCATTGCAATGACAAACCTTTAAATATTGAAGAAACACCTACAAACCACACTCTTTAGGACTTGCCCAAAGCAGCTAGAGAGCCTAAAACCAGGGTCTTCAGAAGTTCAAGTGCAGAGTAAAAAGAACAATGTACCAAGCATCCTGCACCTGATTCTTTTGCTAACTTGCATGACACCAGTGAGTTTGATTTCAGCCATAAATTGACACATTTTAAAGTAACCTGATTTCTGATGACAAACTCACTACCAGTAGTCATTTGCTATCCCCCAAATCTAAAAGTTCTAAATACATTTTAAATACAGAGAAATACCACGAGTCATTAAAGCATAGCAGACTTCAGTGAGAACTTTTTATTGGGAAATATACTCAGGCATAGTATGTTTCCTTAAAGGCTTGACATTTCCATCTTTCTCCATTCTGATATCTTCTCTGTACATTTGCCACGTCCAAGAATCTCTTGTGCAAAGGGCAATGTGGGAAGGACCAATACTGTGACCTGCATGAGAACTTATCCTCCAGGCAGAACAACATACTGGGGCAGTGAAGTCCACAGCTCCACTGACATTGCTGCCCATCTTTATTTCAAGTATCACCAATACAGAGGTGTGCTCACTGGCTGTGGTTCAAAAAGGCAAATCATTGGAGTTCTTTGGTTTAGCCACTTCTGTGCAATGGAATGATAACAGTACTTTCACTTCTCACCTCCAGGCTGTTCCAGCTACACAGACATCTTTTGTGGGGTGGTATTGCTCCTTACCATGGCAATGCACAGTACCTGGCACAACCAAGAGCACAGACTGAAGTGCTACAATAAACAACAACAGCACTACATGTCTGAGTCACCCTTTCAGCTTTACACCTGCATTGTTACCAAAAATTGCCAATTGAGAAAGTTGCTGGGCAAATAACACAGTATTTCTCATCAACTTCAACATGAAAACCGTGCTAGGAAGAGTTCAAGAACCTCTGCATAATAGCATTATCATTAAAAAGTAAAGCTGTATAAAGCCCACAGAGAGAATCCAGGTCTGTGAACAGAACTAACAGCCTCTTCAAGCTGCAACCTTATCATGGGATTTGCTGGGTGGTTAAAAAGGCTGCATGTGCCTAATGTATTTTAAGTGTCCCTGGTGTAGTTTGAAGGCCAGGCAACTGATTTCATATGGCTGACAGACAATCCCACCACAGCTCCCTGCGCCAGAGCTGACACCAGTGGAGCACCCACACGGTTTCCTTTCACGAGGGTGTTATTTCACACGAGGGTGTTATTTCACACGAGCGTGCTGGCACGTGCGTGTTGGTTCTGACCATCCTTCCCTCACAACAGTGCTCTGTGCCACCCGAAAAGAAGGGACTGGCATATCTGAAACCCACAGACAAAGCATTCCTTACCACTGTCTAAAAAGGGCCATTCATTCCCTCTGTACCTAAAATAGCCACTGGATACAATCATGAGATGAATACATGACTGTGGATTCTTTTCAGTCACTGCCCTCTTGCACAGACAAGAAAACAGGGTCCACCAGTTGCATCCTCACCCACTGTCTTGGTCTTAATTCAGCAATCAAGTGTTGACCCTTTCTGTCCCACCCAATTAGTTTCTTCATTTCTCAAACTATTTAGAAGTTCAGAGATTCTATGAGAAATTGAGAAAAACAGCACAAAACTTCACAATCCATTCCTATATAGAATCCTATTAAAGCAAATTCATCACAGCTTTCTATGACCAGAATTATAGCAGTAAAGTCCAGCTATCATCCACTAGCTGCTCATTGCCCACCAAACAGCGAGCAGCAGAAAGGTACTGAGACAGAGTGAAGTACTCAGGTACATAAAAAATGGAGCTTACTTATGAGAAACACTTAGAACTGCACAGGTCTGTTTCTTGCTGCTCAAGAAGAGGCTGACTTGCAGTGCCCTTTTGACCTAATCTTAAACAATTACCAGATTTTACCCCAGCATGTGTTTCAAAGCAATCTCCAAGTGTCCAGTAACCGTGAGGGGAGGCCCAAGCCATCAGATAGCAAAATTCTGTGGGACAAAAGGTGGTTTTGAAGGAACCTGATGATAGCTGGAGCAATACAGTGGAATGGATACTGGGATGCTTTGCATATCTACAAGGCAGTAAAAGAAGCTGCTATATGAAATTCTCCAAACAGGGAAATTAAATTCAGGAGCATGGCCACATCACTCATGACAACTGACATGTCACATTCTTCAACCTGATCACATTTAGAAGTGGCTTTTCTGCCTTTTCCCCAAGCAGATAGCCTTTACTTTAAATTAGTTTAAACAGGAGTCAGTGAGATGAGCCAAGTGTGCTAAACAAGGCCAATGTGACTCTAGTGCGTATGAGTACTACTGTAAAACCTGAAATATTAATGAAGACAAAACCTGGAAGGAACAGTAGTATTTATCAGGTATCTGCTGAAATTGAAAGCTGGAAGAAAAACTTTATTTATTTATTTATCAAAAAATAAATATAATTAGTCCTAAATATCATTAGTCCTTGTGGAAAATCTATTCCTGGAGAAAGAGGCAAGCATCAAACCTGTTGAATTTTACATCAACAGTGCACTTTGCTGCACAGAGGAAAACCCACACAACTCCAGCCTATTCTCCCCCATGTCTTCCAGGACCCATACCAGCTGACTTTCTGGTTTCCTTCTCTAAGTAGATACAATTACGATAATATTCAGGGACATTTGCTCTCCCAAAGAGCAGATGAAAAATAAGTACAAAAAAATAATTTGAACATCTGCCAAACTAGGCTAATAGAGAGATAACGATGTATTTCTCTATTAATAATTTTAAATGGCAAATGCAAGTTTGTTTTTTCTTTCTCAATTGAAAAAAAGAAAACTACCTCCTATTCCCAATGCAACAGATGTTAGAAAGTCAAGACAAAAATCTCCGTTTTCTGCTCACTTCAAACAGTTGGCTTGTTCCATTCTTGATAGTCCCATCTTTAGCACAAGCTCCCACACACGGGCTGTACAGCACATCAAGATGTTCACAAGGTATATAAAGACTGAGGATGTCTTCTGCTATTTCTGAAGTGACAGGAGCCCACAAGTGACCAAAACACTTCGCTTTCCTCTCAGAGGACCCAATCATTCCCTTCAGTCTCTGGGTGCTACAGGAAGCAGCGCCGTGCCTAGGAACAGGCATGGTCCCCTCTGTGTCACAAGTGACCTTGTGCCAGGCACAGTGCTTCTCCACTGGCTGTGCTGTCTCTGAAAGAGGCACAAAGCCTGGAGCTCAGAGGAAGTTACACTCCTTGTTTTTCAGGGACACATGCTATTCAGTGAATGGCACTACCTGGCAGCATTACAATCATCTTACAAAGGAATAATCTGGTACAAGCTCATATCCCCTACATTTCCTGCAGAGTTAACAGAAGTTTCACATCTCAGCAAGGCCAGCTGGTCTCTCACTGACTCATTACAGACGACAGAAACATCAAATTTAAGAAATTAAATCGACAAGAGGCTAAAAAGCATTCAGATCCCAATCTTAGGAGAGGTGCAATGCCTCAGCTGAAAAGGCTCCTTCTTCCTTGCTGGGCTGCTTCTGCAGCAAAGCCACACAGCTGTCTTAAAATGCTCAACCTAATAACTTCAAGCAGGAAACAGCAATGTAACGCACATATAATGCCCCTTTCTGTACTCATGGATTGGGCTTTCTGGAGTAGGTGTGGGTTTTTTAAAGGAAAAATAAAATCTCTAGGAAGCAGATGCCCAACAAGGAGCATCTTCTCTGCCTAAAAAAGATGACCCTGCTGGAAAAACTGCACTCTATGGCATTTAGCTGGGGCAAAGGCTCAGCATAAATGCAGCGCAAGGTTACTACCATCAATGCCAGAACACCTGGTCTCCCCCCAAGATTACCTCCACAAACACTGACTCTGTCCAGACTTTTCAGACTGGTAAAACCACTTCACTCTCTGATTTTGTCCTATATGCAGGTTATTAATTAGAAGACTTGTCTAATTAGAGATCACCAGTGGAATTAGAAGGTAGATTATGTTTAGCAATTGTCTGATTGAACTGAAGATGCACTCAGTTGCAAATTAGTTTCTCCTTTTTCTAAGACTACATTTTGCAAATGAATCTCCAATACAACATTTAGTATCTACTCAAAAGCCATAATCTATCAGCAAAGACAAAGCAGCTGTCATACACTCAAAGTGGTACTTAACAACTTCAAGTTTCTCACTCAAAGACTAGAAAAAAAGGCAAGTGGAGATGAAGAAATCTGGAAAGGCACATCTTTCACATCAGCGGTGAAGGCATTTACAAGCTTGAGTAACTCATCCCTCTGTCATGCTGGAGAGGCATCTTTTCTAGAAGGGGTTGTAGAAGGCCCAGAGACAGCGTAACACACACTTTTATTGAGCACCAAGTTAAAGCATGACTTAGCCTGCTAGTGATTTTCTGCTTTTTTTGGCACGTTACAATAAAGGAAGAAAAAAGCCCGCAGAAGAAAGACTTGGCTCAGAAACTTGCCAACTGTCCTTGGCTCAGAGGGGTCGCCGGACACAGAGAGTAAACAGCATCTCAGAAAGGCAGCCCTGTGCTGCAGTATGTCCATGTTACTGGCCTTGGTGGGATGCACTGTGCGCAGTCAAGCTGCTTTCCCCTCCCAACACCTGCTGACAAGAAATACTTACAGACTTCTCATCATCTTATTAAATTCCCAACTCCTGGCTCAGATGTCTCTCATATGCATTAGTTAGCTTACATCAACCACAAAGACCTGCCCATGAGCCACAGGATATAGCTCAAAGGCAATCACCCAGAGATTGGATCATCAGCTCCCGAGTTTCTCTTCCCTTATTCACAGAAGCAGCAACACAAACTCTGTGTGACAAGGGATAAGTGTATGCTTTGTAGTGTCATGTGGAAAGGGAGATAACACCAGAGCATCAAGATGCCACTGGAAAACATCCCTTCCTTGAGGGGAGCATCTACCCCCAAGCAGAACCATCCCTGCAGCCTCCTGCCACAACCCCTGCACTAGGCACAGACAGTAAAGACAGGCTAAGCCAAACCCATGCAGGTCTTAGGGAGCAGAGAGCCTCAATACAGCAGCTAATGAGGAGCTGAAAAGGCAGCTGACAAACAGCCAACCAGCACGATGCCTGCAGGGCATCACAGCCCTACCAAGTCTCCGCAAAGCACCTACAGTTCTGCATAGTGAGAACATGCCAACTAAAAAACTTCCCAGTAGGCAAGCAAAGATGGATGAGACAGACTGAACACGTGGCCAAGCTGACAAGTAGAGCTCAAGTAGACAGAGAAAGCAACCAACCATAACAAATATCAAACAAGACAATGAAACATCACAGCCAAGAATAAAATGCACGATATATCTAACTCCCTCTCTATTAAAGGAAGTGATCCTGAGTTCTTTGCTCTCAGGCTATGGGACCACATGATGCTATGCTTGCCAGGGTATCACTAACAAAGCAAAGTGAGTGAGAAACTATACCCTGAATCACATGTTCAACAGAAACTAAGCTGGGATCCTTGCCTTGTGTTTGGAGAAGCTGATCTCAACACCACTAGTAAATAAAAGCCTAGGTCTAGGGCAGATACAAGTGCTTCAGGGTCCCCAAAACATCAAACACTGACCATGGGAGATCCTGGGAAGAAAAACACCAAAGGACTGCAAAGTCAGACGTACTCTGCTGCACTTGGTATGTAGCTATATAGAGGAGATGCTTCCACACTTCACTAGCAGCCATCTCAAATGCAGCCTTACTGAGCAGGGGTAAAATGCAAGGAACACTTAGACAGGCTTAGTATGAGGCATAGGGCTCTGGCAGGGGCATCTCCGGCTGCTTCAAAGCTGCATTTCTAACATATCACTTGCACACTGCCTCACTAGAAACAAAGCCACACATCTCATTTAAGAAAGTAATCAGGAAAGGTCAAAGAATAGCAATTTAGAACCTCTTGCCATTTGGAAAATACAACAGTGTTGCAGGTTCTCCATGATTTGCCTGGAAAACATCACAGTGCAGTTTTCCAACACTTCCAGAAAAATTACGTACATCAGAAGAACATCAATGTGTTTAGAAGGCTGGAATCTGATCTTGTTTTTATTGGCTTCTGCTTTATTATGCCAAGAGCAAAGTTAAAGCTCCCTTCTATATTTTAATCAAACCTGCTACTGTTTTGTGCTAATTCCCAAGATCAAGCCAGTCTGACAAGAATCATGTAATTTTACAAGGGTATCTCTCCTCCCTCCACCCCCATATGTTATCAAACATTAATTTTGTGAAGAGTCTGCTGCATCATACCTGCTCTAATTTAGTAACAATATCTTACATTTCTCCTAAGCCTTCAGAAGGCCTTGCATTGGAAGAAGACAATTCCAGAGCAGAAGGATTAGTACAGTCTGAGATCCTGCATTTGGTATCCTGTGGTTATAGGTTTCAAAGGGGCCACTCACAAATGTAGCCTGTCTTATGTTTAAAAAGTGCCATCTCCATGGGCTTCGGCAGAGGGTGAGGCTGCAGTTCCCAGCTGTGACATTGCAATTTATATTCCGTTCTTTCTGCAATATCTAAAGTTCCAGCAATTATGTGACATCCAGCCAACAGGATCAAAAGTTACTGGCAGTGTGATTGCATAAGTCCACTTCTCCTTAGAGAACAGGTTAAAATTAAAAAAAAAAAAAAAATCCAAGAAGACCTGACAAATACCATGATACAGACAACAGGAGTTTCCTGAGTAGGAAACTAAGGTGTACATAGGTGAAGTGACTGAAACTGGAAAACAGGCCAGAAGCAGGAAAAAAGACTCAGATTTCCTGTCTCTCACAAAAAAAAAAACAAACCAAACCAAACAAAAAAACCTTTAGCTTCAAGCAAACTTCCTCTTCTTTTTAAAGCTAAGCAGTTTTTTTTTTTTCCTTCTCATTGAAACAAGACAGCATTTAGTTCAGTATGCATTTAGCATGTTTGGAGTAAAAAATCCTTTCCTCTAGAGATCCCATGCAATGCCAAAGAATAGCAAACCTTCCGCCCACCTGCTTTTGTGGATTATATGCATGCACATACATCTGTACACATATAGACACATTTTATAGAAGTAGCTTCATTGTAAGTCAATGGTTACAGATTGTGCTAGAGAAAAAACACTGACATCAACTGTCCTTCCTAGTCCTGGCCCTTCCAGTTCAGATTTGGCAGTTAAACTCAAGATGATTATCCTAAAAGCTCTAACAATAATCACAGTTAAAAGGACATTTTGGATGCAGAACTGCAAGGGGAACTCGTGTCATTTACTAGAAAGGAAGGAACAATCAAAGCCCACTGTCAACTTCAGAAAGAGCCAGACTGCTCCCATGTGTGTTTTCTTCTCTGTCATCACCTATGCTAAACTATTACCTCACACTCTTCACATTCCTCCAGACTTCACCAGGCTTATGAATGATGAACCAAAAAGCCTCTGCCAATTTTCACTTTCCATCTATTGCAGCAGAGTTCATCAAGCTGTTAAATGCAACTCCCTTAACAGTGGTTTGCTGAAGGAGGCCATGGAAAACATACAAGGAGACAAACTGCATCCAGATAAGGCAAGCAGTCATTTGCAAGAATTTCTTGCTGTAATGTGGCCCATGTTATAAAACCATGGCAGAGCTCTGCACTGCATCACTTCCTGTTCTCGAATCCATACATTTTCCCATAAATATTTATATGCACATGGAAAAAAAATACATACACAGAAATATGCCACATTTTTCCATTAGCCTTTCTCTTCTGACTGATGCATTTGTAGTTACAAGAGATTATAACAAGGATTGGCATAGTAGTGAATCACCCTCAATAGCACACTGTGCTTTTACAACTAGAAATAGAGGGATCAGAGAGATTAATCCTCTGTCCTGGATGAGACAAGGAGCCAGTGACAGGAAAAGCAAATATAAATAGGCAGAGAAGGCTTTGTCTTGCTACAGCTCCCATTGGGTTTGAAGGAGTCTCTTCAACAAAGAAATGCTTTAGGAGACCTTTATGGATGACATTAAACAAAGACACCTCTTTTCTAAACCCTGCAGCAATTTGTAGATGAGGGGTTCCCACTAATAATCCTGTGACATCACCTTGCCTCTCTCAGGAAAGAAAAGGCCAGGTCCACTGCCAAGAGATGTGCTTACAGTAGAAGATCTGACTGAATACTTCCTCAATATTTAACTGGTGCTATAGGGTAGGTTGTTCAGAGTCAATTTGTTGCTTCCTTCAGTTAATGGTACTCAAATGGTCCTCTACAGACAAAATTCACCCAAACCCCATGACTAGAAGCCAGTTTCTAGTTTCAGTCCTAGGAGTCATAGCAACGTGTGGACCCCCACATGTGTGGTGTGCCCATGGAAAAGTCTTGTGTAATGAGAAAGCAGAACTTCAAATTCAACTCTCGCAATGAAAACAGAAGCACAACTCCCTTCCTCAAGCTGCACAATGGCCAGAGTTATCTGCAGTAAGTCTGAGTGGCAAATTATTCTGGTCATTAGAACCAGCAGATCAGACCCAGGGGAAGCCTAGCTATTTATTCAGAAGCATTGGGGTTTTTTTCACCTACAGATACTCTTCCTTGCAAGCTCAGTACACACATTAAAGTGGAACCAAAAAGCTTGTTAAAAACAAAGCACATCTGAGAGGAAGAGAGGCAAAAAAGGATTAGTATATTTTTTTTTCAAAATTAGCAGCTTTATGTGTAAATTTGAACCCTATTTTTTAATTTTTTTTTTGGTTTGACACCCTAGAGTTTGTCATCTTTCTTTCCTTCCTCTATTATCCAACTGACCCTTTGATTGAAAGAGAGAAGTTTCTTATCCTGGGTCGAGGACATGACAGAAGCAAGCTACCAGCTCAGGAAAGAATAGCTGACAACATTTTTATTCCTTTTAATGAACCTCTTATCCTGGATGGTGCATAAACACATCATCTTACTGAAGCCATGACCAAACTGGGAGACAAACACAGCCTTAGCTGAGGTAGCAGTGACCTGTTAAATGATGTTCTTAAGTCCAATGCCTGTTCTCCCAAGGAGAAGCTCTGGTGCTGTTGATCATCTGCAGCCTCACCTGCAAAATGGACTGGTAACACGTACTCTGTCCTAATGCCCTTTGAAGGACACAGAAACCCTGAAGGGCAGATAGAGGCATACCCAACTGATACATACGATTTACCTACCCCACAAAATATACAATATTTATATTCCATATGAATTTCTGATAAGTATTTTGCAAGGTTTACAGCTGGGATCCTTAAATGAGTGTCCAGGGATAAAAAGCTCATCTATTACCTTTATTTCATATAACTATGGAAAAGTCTCAGCCACACTTTCTAGAACCTTTCACTACTTTCCACCCATTACATACATACATATTACACATAAGTAATATATGTGCATTTCATCTAAAATTTCCAACACTGTTTTCAGTTGAGTCTGACCAACCATGACATTCTGCCCGGCCAAATTCAAGATTTGCTGCTAAGCCCCCCCACTTGCCCGTAGGTACCAAATGTGGGCTCGTGTGGCACTCACTTTAAAAGACAGAGAAGTTTAACAGTCATTTGCAAACACCTTTGACCTAGATCAGCCCAAACTTGATAACCAGTGGGACATAGAATAAAGGCCAACCTTCCTTCTTGGTCCCTGGGGAAAAGAAACTGCAAGCACTAGAAACTGCTGATGGTTGAGACCTCTTGCTGTTGGCGAACTGTCTGGCTGTCTGGTGATGAGTTACATTTAAGAGTAACAAAGCTCTCAAACCATACCTTTAATTGCAAAAAGACCAGGCTTCCAAGGGATCTTGTCCATTTATCGGCCCCAGAATCAATAAACACTATGTAAACTGTCATTTGTTTTTTTAATGCTTCACATGAATATGGATACCTTGATAAAATCCCACAAAAGCATTGTGGGAAGCAGTAAAAAATAATCTGGATTAGAAATTATGACTTCATTTGGGAAGTTTTGAGTAAAATCCAAACAGAACTAGTAAAACTGACCCTAGTTCAGTAAAGAGCATAGCAATGTGGAGCTGTGAAAATTCACAGCGAACAAAGTCCACCCAGCAAGTGTAATGCCAGCTCTGCTATGCTACATCAAGCTGCCACCAGATCTTTGCAGTCAATCCACAAGTCAGCAAAACAGAAGACCCAGCAAACCCTGCATGAGTTCTGTCTCACTATGGAAATTAACACAGTGAATACATGGTTCACACAGTCCCTGCAGCAGCTAGCACTAGATGCTCCCAAGAAAGAACTGGCATGAGCAGTAAATGGATAACTCATCCCCCAGGAAAATTTACCCTCTAATACCTTATGCCCTGGAAGGGAAGTTTTTCATTCCTTATAGCCTTCTACAGCTTTGCAATTCACTATTTGTCTGCCACACACAGACACAGTCCAAGCAAAAGGCTGTTCAGGGTTCCTGGAAGTTCCTTCTTTCAATGCCTGTTAATTTTTTATGGTTCATCTACAGGCTCTTAAAGAATGCTAGTTAAACACTTCTACAGGATCAAGAATTCCTTATATTTTTGGGGGAGGGTGGAAGGGCAGAACAAGAGCAAAACAAAATACAAAACAATTGAAAAACCCCAAGAGATATAATTTCTGTTTTCATTTTTTTTTCCTGGCAGATAGCCATGCACACTCTATTATTCACATTTTCTGAAGCTAGCTATCAGCCCCACTAGGGCTGATTTTGAGGTACACAGCAGAAACGGCCCTTAGCAGGAAACTGCTTTTTCTTAGACAGCAGGATCAGTTCAGGGCTTGCAACAGCCACCTTCAACTTCTTCCTTGAGCAGCATTATTACTGGAAGCTGTCACATTCCTGCAGTACCTGGCCTTCCCCACTAAGGTCAGTGTTTGGAAGAACAGTAAGGAAATCAGTCTGTCAGACACTTTGGTACATTGCCTGAAGTACCTGTCACAGACTCAGCAGCTGGGAACCCTTTCACCCTTGAACATGGGAGAGCTGCTTGTGCAAAATGTACGATCTAAAAAATAAGAAGATTAAATAAAAAAACAAACAAACTCATCCCAAAAATACAAAAAGTTTGCTCAGCATGCTGAATTAATGTATCCTCATAACAGTTAAGACCGCACAAAAGCAGCCTAGGAGCAGGTGCATTTTCTAGCACTAGACCTCACCTGAACATCTCCAGCAATTCTAGCCCCATATCCATATGCTGAGGCATGAAAAGCATGCAGCCCGTGTGACACCCCAAAACACAAAATCGCTGCTTTTTAGCTAGTTTATAAGCAAAACTGCTGGCTAGGGCTAGCTAAAAGCCAAGCAAAAAACACAAACAAACAAACAAAAAACCCAACACCATAACAACAATAACAACAAATATTCAGTGAATTGTTAATTTCTTAAGTTTACATTAGACCTAAGTCACACGAAGCTCCCAGCAAAAGGACAATTGTTCAGACTTCAGCAGTCCTACCATTTTCAGCAATCCCAGCAGAATCAAGTCTCGCTTTCACCGAGCAGCTACAAGGCTGCTCTGAGAAGAGTCTGGCACCAAACAGTTTGGGCTACAGCTGAGAAGCTGCTAACACCCCCAGCAGGTATTGCGGGTACCAGGGCACACACCCTTGAGACAGGAACACTGATGTTTCCAGCAATCCTGGTCCTCAGGCAGGCTTAGCAGAACTCTGCATCAGTAATAACTGATCAACGTTGACAAATGTCAAACAAAGTATCTTAGGTCCAATAAATAAAGTGTTTTTCAAAGAAAACTCTTCTCTGAAAACATCTGACTAGGACTATTGCTAGATCAATCTCAGCCTCATCTGACACTACTCCAAACCAATTTTAGAAGCACAAATTCATAAAGATTGCTGCTGCTTCACTGAAGCGTTACTGTCAGCCGGCTCTCTCCCACCCCCATCTTCCTTCTAGTATCTCCATCCACCTCCGCTCAAGCTCAAGCCAGAGAGTCCCTTCTACGTTTGTGCTGCCGGGTTATTTCGCAGGTTTGCGATGCTCGGAAATAGACCAGTCCTGTGCCAACTGCAGAGCTGAGCCGCCTGCCCTCTTGCACTGCAGCTTGAGACAACTGATCTAGCATTGGCACACTGTAATTCTCGCTTGGCTTGCACTTTCAGCCTACTAAAATGAGGAGAAGTTAAAGTGTTACAGTTTGGAACAGCTCGAGCATTACTCTGCCTGCCAACTAGCTCCAGGAAGCATGAAGGAATTCTGACTATTTCTTAGTCTGCCGTGAAACTTCACGATTCCTTACGAACACGTTGTGACCAGTACACCTTGTGCCCCGCATTCTCTGGCGTATCTCTGTTCCACGGTGCTCACGGAACGCGAATTCGCGTCCTCCTCCTAACGGGACACCTGGTGCAAACACGGTCCCTTTACCGCAGCCGATCCGCTCCCGGTTTCCTCGCAGCAACACTAATGCTCCCAGCGCCAGCAGCAGCAGCTGAGGTTGTGCAGACAAAGGCGGCGGAGGTGGGAAAGCCTCTTACCAGGAATTAGGTGCCGCTTCCCCAGCTCCGACAGACGAGCAGCCCCGCACGCCCCAGCGGCCAGGGTGGCCCGCTGCCCCTGCCCCGGCCGAGCGGCGTGGCACGGTGCCCCGGGAGCCGAGCCGGGCCGGGCCGGGCCGCCGGCTGCTCGTCCCGAAGCGTCTCACCTGCCGGAAAGAGCTGCTGCCGGCCGGGCCGGGCCGGGCCGGGCCGGGCCGGGCCGAGCGGCGGCCGCGGGTCAGCGAGCCCTGGGCCCCCGGGGCGGCACCGGCCCAGCCTCGCGGCGCCGGAGGAGCGCCGGACCCGGCTCGGCCCCCGCGCAGGAAGCGGCGGCTGCCCGCGGCCAGGGCGGCGGCCGAGCCTACCTTGGTGGTGCCCCGCACAGGGCCCGGGCCGGCGGCTCCTCCGGCGGCTGCTGCTGCCCATACCCGGGGCCGGGAGGCGGCGGGCCGTGGGGCCGCGAGGCTCCTGCGAGGCCGGTCTGCCCCCCCAGCTCTCTCCCCCGGCTCCTGTTTACCGCGGCTCCCCGGGCCGGGCTGCCTGTCAGCGCGCCGCCCCGCCCCGGCCCGCCCCCGCCGCCATGGCCCGGAGCAGCACGGGCTGGCGAGGCGGCCGCTCCGCAGCGGGACGCGGCTGTCCCGGCGCCCGATCGCCTCCCGCTGGAGCTTCCCCCGCTGCAGCCTCTCCCGCTGGAGCTTCCCCCGCTGCAGCTTCCCCCGCTGGAGCCTCCCCCGCGGGCGCGCTCGGACCCGCGGCGCTGCGGCCGGGAACGCGCTCCTGGCACCTGCGCGGGACCGGGAGCGGGACCGGGACCGGGAGCGGCGGGGACCGGGCGGCGACAATCGGCAGCGGAGCGAGCGGGGTCCGGCTGTCCTGAGCTCAGCCCTCAGCCCTGTCTCCCGCAGCCGCAGGCGGGGACGCTGCTGCCGCTATTGCCCAGGGTAAAACGGCTCGCGCTTTAGAACGTAGAATAAAACAACTTCATAGGGTGACCTTTAGCTTTTAAAAAAAGTATGTATGCTGAAAGCCTGACGATGGCTTATAGCCATCGTCGTAGGGTGTTTTGTATTCATCGCTTACTTGCACGTATTGATTTATTAGCAAAAAAATAAGTCAACAAAAAAGCTTCGAGTTTGTCCCATACTTAGATCTTGGTGCCATACTCTCTTGCTATTTTACACTTTTGTTATGCAAGTAGGATACTTAACGTTTTCTTTCCAATGATATGTCTCTCCTGAGATATGCTGGGATAGGTGAACTATAAAATTGAGGTGAATTTTGCAGGGGGGAAAAGTAAAGTGAGTTTTATGAGAATAAGTCAAGGGAGAGTTTTCTGTGTTAAGACATGTCTATCCCACTTGGGGAAAAAGTGAAAAAGAACAGGAAAATATAGGCAGCTTCACTGAACAGTTTATGTCAGTACAGCATGGGCAAGAAAGCAGCTATTATTCAGAGAATAAAACAGAGAACAAGGAAACCTCCTGACTTGACATGAAAATTCATTCACTAAACCAAAGTTGAAATTTTCATCTTCCGAGTCTGCACTTCACAATAATTTACAGGGCTCCACCGAGATTACATTTACCAATCAAGAACAGTGCAAAAAGCATAAAATGAGTAAGGTAATCCCTTTTAATACAGACACCACTCCTAACATAAAATGACGTGTTACATCAGGTTTGCAGAGCACAGAGAGGCTGAAATAGTGTCACTGCATTGCAGCGTTAGTACCCTGCACCCCTGTGTAGTGAAGGTGGGAGAAGCACCACCCAGGGTGTACGGTGTGTCTTCCTGGGAAGAGGAGAGGGTGTGTAGAACTCCAATTTAGTCTATGTAGATTGAAGTTAACAGACTTAGATTGTATCCCTTTATAAAATAGGGTATGGAAACATGCATATGTGATGATAACCATTGTCCTCTTGATAGGCAGTATAGGTTTGTAAAAAGAACCAGTACTGCTGGCTTACCTTGAGGCTACTGGGATTTCTCAGGGGGGCTCTTTCCTTCCTTCACGCTCTCAATCCATTTGTTGTGTGGTTTGTCTGGGCTTTTAAAATTATTTTTCAGGTTAGGATTGTATTGCACATTGGGAACAGCATAGCTCACCACCCAGTGCTTTGTGCCAGACTAGGAAAAAGACTTGTAGACACAACTGGAATAGAAATAGATATTATACAGAAAAATAATTACACAGAGCAGGGAGAGGTTTTCCAGGCAAACTAGAATAACTAAGGATTCGGTCTGAAATGGAAGAAGCTGTAGTAAACCACTTTGCAGATCTAAGCTTTCACTGTGTGTGTTTTACAATTATTACTTCGTGGTCTCTGTTTCCCCAGAAAGCTTGTCTTGTATTTTAGCAATTGTTGTTCTTGGCTTAAAGTCTCAGCAACATCCTCCTGAATACAGGAACTGCAGAGCTGAGACTAAAGCCTCAATACTGAAGGGCAGGCACTACTGTGGAACATCCTGAATCCCTCACAGCCCTCAGTGGAAAATGCAAACCTAAGCTGTTGCAAATGCTCCCCCCTCAAAGTTGCAGCTAATTTAAAAAAATAGTAAAGAATTAATAAACTTAAGATAAAGGCAAATGGAAATATTAAATTCCTCCAGCTAGTGTTGCTATGCAAAACCTGAGTAGAAGATACAAGGTTTTAAAAAATTACAGGAACAGAACAGAACAGTTCCATTTTACTAATTGAATAGCTCTGGCTCAGAGTTAGAGAAAAAACATAGTTTGGGAATGTGTGCCTAGAAATGCACGTCACACTTAGCTGAAGAACTGATTGATCTGCAGAGAGAACTGTCCCAATGCCCTGCACACAAGGTCTGGACTGTGAGCACACATATGGCCTTACTTGCCATCAACAATAAACACAGTTTTGTTGAATTTACTTAAAAAGACAAAACAAAATTACCTCTATACCCAGGAAACTCCAATCCTCTCTAGAAGTAGCACAGATCTAGCACATGATTATAAGTCTATGCTTTTTAGAAATACTTTCACTCCTTTTAGTACCATTGGAAAATGGTGTGGGGCAGAAACCCTGAATAGTTACAACTGTTGTATAACTGTGTCCTTTTTTGATCCTTAGTTATTACAATACATATAGTAGTTATGTAGAAAAGCGTAAATCATTCTTCCCAGATAATTATAAAAATTATAACTTTTTAGTCTACGGTGTTGGTCTGAGCATATGCATGTTTCCACAGCAGCTCCACAATATGTCAGGGATTACTTTGTAATTCCACCATGTTTTGGGTCTAGTTTTTCTCCAAGCCAGCTCAGTCCCTCTGGTTCCTTCAACCTGCATATACTACTGAGCTGTGTGTTCTCCCATCTGTTCACTCTCTTGTGTGCACATGACTGACCAAAATAAAGTGATATTTCTCCAAAAGTTCTCTGATAACCTTACATTTTACTGAAGGCGAGCCAAGGGTTCATTCCTTCTGGAGCTGTTGTTCTGCTGGTTTCTGCCTGTGCTAGATGAGTAAAACAGATTCTGTAGGAGAAGGGAAAAGTGGAGTCGTTGGGAAGGTGAACAGAACTGATGGGAATTCAAGTAGAAAGATGAAAGGAAATACAAATAAAGTTTACTTTCTTCCCGACTGATTAAGGAATTAGCTTTTATCAGAAAGGCACCAGATTTCTAAGGTTAAATCACCTTTAACAAAAACACTGCCAGAGCCCCAAGGTGGTGATCTGGGGACATCTTAACAAATGTTTTTTCAAAGTGCCTGAAATTCATCAAACTTTCTTCAGTCTCAGGTGTGTGACATAAATCAATACTATAGTAAATCTTACTAGAACCCACGGCCTTCGAAAATCACTATGATGATTTGAAGCCCGTCTCTGGGACAGAGTGGCATGAGCCATTAAAGTCTCACATGGAAAACAGCAGGAGAAAAGAGCATTCCTGCCTGCAAAGCAAAGTGTAACCTATCTCCCAGTGCAGCGTTGTAAGAGCCTGGAAGGCTGTGGATGCAGCAGACAGTGGCTGTAGCCAGCCCTGCACGCAGCAGGTTTAATCTGGCATGCTGTGTGACAAACAGGCATATGACAACACACCCCGGCAGACTTCAGCAACTCTTCAGCAGTCATGTGAGGGAGCCTTTGAAGACTGACAAGATTGGATACAGCTTTGAATCTGTCTCAGAGCAGATAAGCTTTCGAAGAAATAAAACCCAACTCAGGCCTTAAAAACACTACCCTCTGTAGAAGTGTTCAGAGGTACTCTCTCCTTTCTGAGCCTGTATAAAAAGTAATTTATCCCATACCCAAACGTGCAGAGAAAGAATGACATTTTCCAAGCCTACCTCTTAGCAGCCAATACTCAGCTTTGGCTCTTCCCACTGCAATTAGATTGCATGCATCTGACATGCAGATGTTGTGAAGGCATGAAAACAGGCAGTCTGCTTCTGTGTAACAAACCCCGTACATCATCTTCCTCATAAGCACAGCTATTGTGCTGAACTCAGCCATATGTTCCCCTTACAGAGCTTTCCTACATTTTTTCCTCGTACTCTTAAAATGCTATTTACATCCTGTCCAGACTAGATGAAGATTAATAATACTAAGCATTTCTATGGGACCTCCTTGGAAGAACCCTGGGCATATTTTACCTGGTATTATTTTAATCACAATTTTAGAGGCTTCTGTTGTAGCAGTACCTTGAGGAGCTTATAGCTAAATACACAATACAGGAAAATGAGAACCAGAGAACTGCAGATGACAAAGTATAATGCAAAATTAAAGGAGATTTGGAGGACAGCAGGCATAATTATGGCTCTGTAATAGTAAAGACAGTAAATTGCTACCATAAAAAAGATGAGTAAGAGGGGATATGATTCAAAAACAGAACATACTGAATATTCAGGAGACACTGTTCTCCCTTTCTCATAACACTAGACCAAATGAATTTCAATTTAAAAGTGTTAGGAAATTCAAAACTACAGTGAAAGAAAATTCATTTCACATTACACATATAAATTTGTGAAACTCTGAATCTATCAAGATTAAAAAATAGTTTTAGACCTTTATGGACCTCCAAATTAATATCATACTGTACACTGAGATAGCAAGTTCTTCACAATTCAGACTAGTTATTAGCATAGGAGGTAAGATCCAGTGTTCTGGATTTTACCTCTTGAATACTGTTTACTGTTCCTGAGTACTTGGTTAGGGAATTTCTGCACCTTCTGCAGTGACTGTTCCTCCTATTCCAAGAGACAGATGGCAGGCTGGATGGATCTCAGGCTAATCCAGTCCTATTCTGGTGAGTCCTATGTCTCCACAAAACTAACTACCTATGGTCACTGGCAAGACAGGAGATGCTAAGAAGAAATCCTGTCACTCAACTCAAACTCAAGACCATGTTTAAAACCAAAGGTATTTCATTATTTATCTGTGTTGTAACTTTGCATCAGCCAGTACAGCTTTTCAGCAAATAAGACCCATAATGGGCAATAGTTCCAGAACTTAAGTACAAAATTCAGGCAAAATAAATCTAAGTTTCTGTAGTTCAAAAAAACCCACAAAAACAAACAAAAAAACCCAAACTAAACCAACCAAACAAACAAAAAAACCCCCAAAAACAAAAAAACCCCAAAAACAAACAAACAAACCAAAAAAAAAAACAACCAAAGGGTCTTCACATTAAGTTTATGGATAAAAGGGAGAGAGAAAAGATTATTCACCTTTTAAAAAATCATATGCATTTTCTAAAAAATCCCTCACACAGAGAGAAAGAAGTGAGGGTATTTTGAACCCCCCAATTTTTCCTTTTAGAAAACTTCAGTGTTTTCATTTCCTGCTCATTAACAGTCTTAATGACATACCATGCAAATAATACTATTTCTGTGATTAGGTACTGTTTTGAATTTCTGGTGCTGGGCAAAACACCTAATTTCAGCAATAATTCACCATCGAGATGTGATTAGAATATAATTCTTATGGAGCTATATATATGCTTCCTATATATATGGTGCATAGTAATCAGTCTTTCTGAAGATTTGATTTAAAAGGATTGAAACAGCCTTAAAATGTGGTTTAGAAATAAATTTCTGCCACTGATGAAATGTAAAACTTTTTGAATTGCAATGCTAGGCAAGACAGATAGTAAGGAGTGGTCACTTTAGCAATTACTGGCATACATTCCTCACACGCCACTGAATTTATATTTCCATAGCCTCATGCTGTACCCATAAGAAAAAAAACAGTAACACGTGTCATTTTAAAGTAAGAAATTATGGGGACGTGCAGTATTTTTACCAGACACACCTGGTAAACATAGCTAAATATATTGTCCAGCATAGCTTGGCTAACAGACACCTCTGAAATCCATCCTTGCAGGGTTAGTGGGAAGCAAGAGAGAAGGGTTTCTAGTCTTAAATACATCAAAACTACTCAATACATTGTATCATGAAACCCAGCATAGAAACAAGTTTTTGAGGTACTCTTCCATTCTGATTTTTAAAAACCCTTTGAAATTAGGAAAAAGAAAGTACCCTATTGCTGACCTCCTCAGATCTGTTCAGAGTGGGCTGAGTAAGGGTCATAAACAAATAACCACACTTTTTTTTTTGGGTAAATCTCGTTATTAGACAAACCCAAACCTTTTCCCATTTTTAAATACCTCTGCTGCCCCCTGGTGTTGCTCCTCTACAGCGTCACACACAAAGCGAATGCAAGAGAAATCCACAAAAAAACTGCCGCAATATCCCTGTGTAGAAGTTATGCACAAACGAATGGATTATGCTTCTAGATGTGGTTCTCAGCCACATAAATGTTCTGATGTAAGCAACTGTGGCTCAGTGCTAATGTAGATACCAGAAGAACTGACAAATGCATCTCAACAAGAACCTGATTTACATAAAGTTCGGAAAAACAGGACCCAACACAAAAGCTGCAGGTGGAAGTAACTCCTTACAGGCAGAGAAACATCAAATCCAGAGTTTACACCCAAAAGATGGTGCCCCATTATGAAATCTGGAAGTGCTTGAAAAGAAAGCAAAAATCTCTAATCCATTATATGCAAGAAAAACCTAGAAAAACTTCATTTTATATTTTGTAGTATGAATTAACAATTCTAGACTTGTCTACAACTAAAGACTGAGCAGAAGGCACCACTGCAATTACATCCCAGGGGACTGCAAACTGAATAGACAGAAAGTGCAAGCAGACAGATTTTTATCACCATGGGCTTCTACAGATTCCAGAGACAGGAATTGTTTAATTCAAGATCCAAAAACATGTCTGACACCTCTGTGGTACCTATCAATTTGACATAAGAATCCTGGAGATCATTCAACAAGAGGCCAGCCTGGTTTTGCCTCACAGGTCCTCAAACATAAAAGAAACAAGCAAAACATATCAGAAACACTGCAGAGAAGAGCCCACACCAAAACAACTGTTCAACTTCCAGTATGTAAACTCTTTATAATACAATAATGTAATTACATGAACACACAAAAGCTAAACTTTTGTCTTCAGGAGATGCACTGCAACATGGTACACTAATACTCAAACCCCAAATCATTTACGTAAGTTTACACAATAAACAGTAATTAATCCATAACAGGAACTAACACAGGACTTGGTAAAAACCAATAGCATCTGAATTAATAATTGAAAGTTAATTTCAAATTAAAGTGCTCTTGTGGCTGTACTACTGGTTGAAAATTAATGCCTGGAACACTTTGTGAGAACAAAACCAGTGGAGTTCTGAACAAGAAGTATTTGTATTAAGTACAATCAAAATTAGGTATAATAAAAATTACGAGAAGCTATGCACATGGAAATTAGATTATTAGTGCATTGCATATTCTAAGAAAGCATTGTTGTGCACTTCATTATGCATACTACCTGTGCAGAAAGGGAGAGTCAAAAATGAGATGTGACTCAGAGACATCCTACCACGTATCTATTATGTAGTTGTACTGAAATTTGAGTATGGCCATTCCAACACACTGCAAACAATTTCCTGACAATTATTATTTCTGCAAAATCAGATTAAGTGATCACAGACCACATTATTGTAATTCCACTTCTTACCAAATCCCTACTGTAACTACAAAAAGTACAATACCTCTGTCTTTAGAATGTTGCTGAGCTGTGTGCAATTGTTGGGAAAACATTCGTACATTTGTCACGTTCCTTATTCTTTTCCCTCAGCATCAAACACTCCCATGCTGGAGATGAAAAAAAACTCCAGGCAGTCCATGGTATATAGCACGGCTCAGTAACATGTCTGTCAGATCAGGGGAACTTCCTCCAAGAATAACAAGTACAGAAGTCACACACATGGAACAACATTTTTATCTTATCAATGCCCAGAAGAATGATTGTGAATATTTTTTTTTTTTCCCAAACTCTTCGCTCTGAAAACTTCCGGTTTAAGAAATGTATTTCCTCCAAGGATGAGATTCTTTCAGTGATCATCTTTCTTCTTTTTCCATCCACATTTTGACTGTCATTCTCACAAAGCTGCTACCCTTTGACTGGAACGAAGCCTAGGTCATTTTAATACCAAAACCAACTAAGCAGCTGAGGACTTTGGCAAGACAGGGACCATGACATTTGATTACCTAGATACAATGTGGGGGGACTTCTTGTTTGTTGGTTTGTCGTAGGTTTTTTATTAATCTCTTTATACTGGAGCACTTAATGCAACTTATGCTTATAAAGGTATTTCACAAACATTAAGGGAATGAAAGAAGAAAGTCTTCTATAGGTCTATTCCTCCAAATGCAGTTTCTACAGTGGCTACATAATCATTAGAGGTGTCTCATGCATTTACTGAATTGCCTTTATACTGTATCAGCTGGAGGAGAGAAAGGTTAATACCTGCCATTTGTTGGGCATCTGTATTGCCTTTGCTAGTACACCTGTAAGACTTCAGGAGGTTTATTTAAACCACACACTGTTGGTCACACTATTCCTAATGAAGTTGGTGGGAATTCCTCCCATCACCTTCAGTATGAACAGATATGAGCCAGTGATTGTGAAGAAAAAAAGAAAATAAATATACCAAAAAAAGAAAATAAATATCCCTCCCAAGAGCCCAATTTTTAATTCAGGAACACTCTTTAAGAGGGAAGTGATTCTGTACATTCATGACAGCATAAACAAGAATAAAATTTAATATTTATTAGAATTTCTTCCAGTAACAGCATTCAACATCTTAACAAAGCAAGTTGTGAAGTCTTAAAAAAATCTAGGATTACAAAAAAAGTTAAAATAAGTAGTTTCTTATATTTAATGGCAACAAACAGGGAACCTTCTATTTAAAAACAAACTTGTCATATAAACAGCATTATTTTAAGAAAATGTGATTAAGATGATATGCAATTTTCAGAATGGACACACACAATGTACAAATATCAATCAGAATGAAACAGAGGGGTGGAACACACTATCCCCTTAAAATCTCAAAACAGGCTTTTTGAAGAAAGGGGAGGGAGGAGGACCTTTCTAGTGAAATAACTTAGAAGATACCACACAATGGACAAAACCAAGATTACAGAAGACATTACGTGACACCCTCATTACAACACCCCCTCAACTCTGGTTATACAGTAAAGTTAGTAAAGTGCATCTTTAAAGACTTGTCTAGTGAAATAGCTTTTCCAAATATAAAACACAACACGTGCAGTAACAGTTAAATCATAGTGTAAGTTTTTAGAAACTAATTTTTAACTTTTCATTCACTCAAGAAGAAAAGCTTTAACTGCAGTAGTGTTCACATTATTCTTCGATGCATCCTCATGTGCTTTTGTTACTTGGCAAACCTTTAAATATGGAGCATGGCAAAAAATATGCAGTTTAAGCAAGTGCTTCTCTCAATTCAATACAATTCTTCAACAGCAGAGTGGCCACATGCAGCACAACCATGTCAAATTTTGGGAAGCTTTGGTGCACTAATGATGGGATTGGTCTCCTGCAAATACCTCCGTCCCGCACTCTTGTAGTCGTAGGTGCAGGTGTGAGTCTCTGCATAGCGGTGTGCTGCACAGAAGTTGTTTCCACATCTGAAGAATTAAGAATATTGCAAGTTACAAACTCTTAGAAGCTTTTAACGCTCTGACATGCTGGGAGCCATTTTGCTTAATCATGTGTTAAATGACAGAACTGTTTGAACTCTTATCATTCTTGACTGATAACATTAACTGGTGGGGTACACAAAATTACATTTTCCACACTGAATGTTTTAGTTTTGACCCAACAGTCTCTTCAGCTGGGAAGCTAAACAAGATCACTACTCCATGAACCAGCTAGCAAGGATCAAATACACTTATAAATTAAGAAGTATGAGCTTTTTTTAACTTTCTTTTTTAAGGACCTCACACAATATTAGTTGGCAGAATTTAGAGGACAAAACCATGGACAGTAATTCCCTCAGGTGAAATCCATGTAATGCATTTCAATTCAAAACCACAACACCACTCAAGACAATCAAAACAGTTCTTTTTAGCACAACTTCTGCCTGGCATAAACTCAAATTAACCATTTAAGATTAACAAATACAGATTTAGTCAGCTGTTAAGACACCAGACAAACTACAGGGGACATAACTTCCTGTAGGACTTCAAAAGGGTTCATCTATCCAGTATCAGTTGCAATTCTGATGAGTTGAGATGAAGATTTTATCTTCAAACTTGACAGCTCTGCAGTTAAGAGTCTTACCAAGAAAAAAGCATACTTTGGATGTTGTATATGATGTGGAAAAGTGCTTTACCTGGAGACCCATACTGGAGCCCTGTTGCCTGATTATTTGATAGAGATGCTTCTTGACAGTAAAACACTGCCACTACTCAAAATGAGAATTCTGTTGAAATGGATTAAGTGTTACCCATTGAACTCACTATTACATTATAATCCCCTATTTATTTACCTATCTGCGTTCATAATAAACCCTTCAGCTGTTCCTGAGGCTTTGCGTGCCTGGAAATAAATTTGCTTTTCTTTAGTTCTTGGTCCTATAACCACAACTTTCCTCATATGACTGTATCCTCTATTTGGTTTATGCTGCTTTCTAGTAAAAGGTCCTATGGTCACTCCTTTTGAAACCAAAACAAACACTATTCTTGGAGATGAACCATTTCATCCTTCATTTTTAACTTTAAGCAAGCTGCTTAGTTACTTTTAGAAGAGCTTGCAGCTACTTGCTCATTAGCAAAGTGAGCAGTGTCCAAAACTGTTTCAGAATCAGAGTCTGAAGAGTCAGTAGGGAGACAATTCCTCACCCTGAAATTCTCTATATGATTCCCCAGTGGCAGAAGTTTTTTCATTTTGTTGTTGTTGGTGTGAACTAAGATCAGCTCCAAATGCAGCCCTCACAGTGCAGCAGTTCCCAACCTAGACCAGCTCATAGGAAACAATACTAAGAAAAAATATCTTGTGGGGAAAGAATAATTTGAAAACTAAGATTAACAGAGAAAGCAGGGGTTTTTTTTCCTGTGGTTTTTGTTGTTACTGTGATTTTTTTGTTTGGAGGGGTTTTTTTGTTTGTTTGTCTGGGGATTTTTTTTGTTTGTCGTTCGTTTGTTTTTTAGTTTCCCAAGATTACCACCAAGCACCTGGTCTCACAGTGTTGTCTGGAAGTAATGATGTGGGGGACCAGCACTCTGTTGTTCTGTATTTGAGATGCTCTAAATGCCCAAAGATGACTGAAGTCTTGCAAAAAACAGAACACACATAAAACCAAAAAATTTCTTGAACACAAATTTGTATAAGTTCACAAAGATCTGTGAAGATGTGCTGCAACAGGGAGAAATCTGAGGGAGATTTCTGAAAAAATCTACCAAACCCATTTTTAACTCAAGTTGTTAAAGGTATCATTATTGATGAGAAACTCTCCAAAACACTTATCTGCAGCAAGTTCTTCTCCCACCAGTATAAAGTCTCATTGTTTTCTGTTAACTTGTTCATTTCCTGGTATCTTCCATTCTCTTACCTTCTATTTCTCGACCTTCCTGGAAGAACATACACTTCAAAAGCACAACAGGGGCAACATTCCTGAGTTCTAATTCCTGCAGTTTTGCTAAACTGAGAATTGCAACTGTTTTGAAGGTTGCCTTTTGTTTTGCTGTGCTTAAGTAATACCACACAGCAAAGAAAACTTTTTGGTTAACTCAGCTATCAATTTTAAGTAACAGCTGGTTATACACTCAGCCTACCTGCACTCATAGCTGGTTGCCAATCCAGTTTTCTTGCCACAAAGAAAGCAGTGCTTTGAAATTTTCTTTTTTGCTTGAATTAAGCCATCCACAGGTGGAAGATGGGTTGCTTCACCTGCTTTCAGAAGTAGAAAGACAGCAAAGACATTGTAACTTATTCACAAACTAGTTAAATGTTATCTTTTGAAATGCAGATTTATTTTGCATTTCTTAGGACACTTCAGGTGGGAACCCCAAAGCCTAAAAGGAGAGGGGAAAAATAAACCCTGGAAGCCAAAACAAGAAGCACACCTCAAGCCTATGAACACCTTTGGAAGAGGCATCACAGTGCTCAGAACTGTTATTTTGAACAACCTTAAAAGTTCACGTAAGCAAGAAGTTACAAAACAAATCAAGAAACACATCTCTTAATTGTCTTCCAGGTGCAAAATGAGCACACCCAGAGTGGCACTGGGAAAGCACTGGGCACAATGACTTTACAAAGACTCAACTGGGCAATCCAGTACCTAACAACCAATATATTCAGTATACCAGTTTGCCAAGTAAGTACTGCAACTATTTAAAATCTTGCTGGTACTCCATAATTGCAAGAGAAGTGTAGTATTAGACTACAGGCCTCTACTTAGCTACATGGTTACATCAGGCACTTTGCAGATGTTTGTAAAATTTCTGTACTTAAAAATTTACTTGATTTTTACTTTTTGCCATGTAATTCTTGGCTGCTGCTTTATTAACTGGAGATCATGTAAAGAAAAGGCTTCTTTCTTCTTCTCCCTTCCCTCTATAGAAGTTAACTTCTTTGTCCACAACTTGCCTAAGCATACTTCCCACACCTGGATCAGTAAAGTGAGCAATGCATCCTCTCAAACATTCCTTCAGTGTTTCTACTGCTGTATTGTCAGGATGTTCCCAAAAAGTTCTCTCATGAGTTCACAAGTATTTTTTGTCCAGGACATCTTTAATCCCAACAGTCATTTCTCAGTTGAAGTGCAGCAGACTACACTCAATAGTAGCACCAGGCAATCACTACACATCACAGTCATCACACCAACCACTCCCACCCCATTCCTATTTAGTATTGAATCCTCCAGTCAACATTTGCCTACATGAGCAATTTCATAATCTAAAAGCACACAATTTCAGAAGCATAAGTTAGCCCAGTTTGTGAAAGAGACAGAGCTTGAAGACAGCTGGCCCTGTGGACCTACTTGAACAGAAAAAAAACAATACAACTATCTACACATTTCCATCCCTACAGCAACTCCAGTGAAAAGTGATCTGTCCTTTGGCCAGTTATACAACAACTCACTACCAGCCACATCTCTCTCAAGGGCTGCATGATATGACCACACTAACTCGTATCTGGCATCTTTTGGAAAATACACTTTTTTTTAAGATTCCCAGAGGAGAGTCCTCTTCAAGTCCTATCCACAGTGACTCAGGTGTTAGCAGGCTACCCCACCATGCAGACAAGGCTCTCAGGGTATCACCTCTGGAGCAGCAAAGGACAGACCTGTTTACTAACTCACCGCCAAGTCAAAGCTGCACCCACAGCTGTGAAACAAAGAACACAACCCACTCTTTTAGCAGCTTTTTCTCCAACATTACAATTACATAACTGTTTTCTGTTGCAGCTGCTATTTGAACATCTATTGTCTAGCTCATTTTCTATACCTGGATCTGGAATATACACCTACCTTTTCCTAAGGTCATACAGAAAGAAAAGAAAAATTGCTAACTGAAAGTCAAAGATACATAAAAGAAAAATTAAATGTGCTGAAAATCCTTAGTTCACTGTCTTAAGAGCTTTAAAGCATTAATTTAGACAATTCCTTTTCCCCCCAATAGAATTAATCACATAAGCAGTTAATATCTATGCATAACACATCCTCTTTCAGTAGATGTCAAACATTAAGCACTCCACAGTTACCAAGGCTAGGGTGGAAAGAACGATGACCAGCACAAAAAACAGTGAAAGATCTGCACTGTATCATTGTTCTGCAGCACCCATGCCCTTATTGCTTCCTCCCCATTTTTTTTGTACTAAAGATAATGCTACTGATAAAAAGCTAAGAAAAAGTTGCAGTTACGGTCCACCTAAGATCTGGATGCCATCTGCATTTTTTAGAACTGCTTACAATATTAAAAGATTAACCGTGCTATAGAAATGTAATACAGCAAGGACTCCAGAAGCCAAATGCCTTGCAAAGATAAATTATTTTTGTCCTCTCTATGTGTGATATATGAGGGAAGATTAAAGAGCCATCTTTAATTATATAAGTTACTTACCTACTCTTTTCCCTACAGCTGCCATACTTCCATTCATTCCAAGCCCATGTGCAGACTAAAAAAAAAATTTCCACAAGGAAGATTACTAGCAGATGGAAATTAAATGAAAATGTAGTTAGTCTGGTATCAGCTTATTTGACAACGTTTATCATCTACCCATGAAGAGTCTAAGAAAACTTCTGCACACACAGTTACAATTCTGCAATATAAAGCCTTACCCTCAATGGGTATTTAATAAATCTCCCCACACTTCAAAATACACCAAAACAATGAGGTGCATTAGAGAGCAGAAGCTTGGCACATATGGTGCCAGTCACTGGGTACACTTTGGAATAAATTACAATTAGTGAGCAGAAACCAGATGACACTTCTGACACACACACTCATAACTCCATTGCTAAAGTAACTTGACATTTCAGTTGTGAACTGAACCACTTTAGTCTTAAAGAAAAATTACTTCTAGGACTATTTAGATAAACAGGCAGTTTAGACTATCATCAGCCATTCAGAAAACAGTTTAAGACAATCAGGGATTTAAATACACCTCCCACAGCCCATCTGCCTCTTCTGACAAGACACACACACACATACACACACACAGTAGTTCTGTAACATCAGTATCACAAAAACAGGAAAACTTTGATTTCTTTGCAAGTGTGCATACTCACTAGAATATATTCAGCAGCTTCATTTGGAGGAGAAGCTTTCCTAAAGCCTTCTTCCTGAAAATGCTGCAGGTTTGTAGGTAGTGCAATACCAGAAGTCCGAAACCTGTCAGTCCCACAGGAACTCTGTAAACTTTCCCTGTTTGTGCTTCGGGCCAGCGAAGCCAGAAATCCTAAGTTACTTACAGAACTTGTAGGTTCTTTGGATGCCTTGCTAGCCACATCTCTAACATCCCTAGCCTCTGATTTAGAAATTACATCAGGTCTTTTGCCAAGTGACTCTACTTTCACACTACAAAATCTAGTGGTCCTAGAAAAAGAGGAGTCTGCTATACTACGTACTTCCAACGATCGAAGCACGTTTGGGGAGGCCGTAGATCTCAAGTTACCAGCCTCAAAGCATCTAGGCTGTGCTTGTGGTTTCAGAGTACTGTGATGTGCCACTTGTGCCGAATACCGGAGGGGGGACAAAAGCAGATTTTTCTGAGGACTTAAAAGACCAGTCTCCATTGCTGCAGTGCTCAGCACTTTGCCAATAGGTTTTCTATGCTGCTCTACAACCTTAGAATCTTTGTCTCCATCAGGCAGTTCAAGCTCTGGGTTCACCTTTCCTATGTCATATATCTCACTACACTGTTCAGCAGTGCTTGCTTCTGCTAAAAAAGCAAAAGCATCTGGTTCAGACAGATGTTCTTCCTCTGTTCCATACAGCTCCACGTTTGTTAGATTTGGAAACAAAACAGCATCCTCCTCGCTTGTTGAGGTCACATTTTCAGATACTTTTTCTGAATTTGCAGGCAGGGATGAAACAGGAGTCAGAATACCGTTTGTAGGTAGTTTTGCATTTTCTAGTTCAACACGAGATATTTTCGGTGGTAACCTGATGCTATTGACTGGCTGAGACCAAGAGTTGCTCTGCCAAGCGTCATCTTCCTTAAGGAAGTGATTAGCTGTGGATGGCATTGTTCTACCAGCAGTGGCCAAAGTAGCCAATGCTGAAAGTGCATTTTGAGGAGATTCTGACTGATGCAAATTCCCAGGAGGAGGTAGGCACGACTGTCCGATATGGGGGAGCACTCTCAGAAAGCGGTGACGAGCAGCAGCCACCGAGCCACTAGATGGTCGAGGAGTCATGGGAGGGCGAGGCTTCACCTTGACAGTTTTCTTAGGCTATTAAAAAAAAAAAAACAACAAAAAGCCCAACCAAAATAAAAAAAACACAGATACAACAACAATTAGTATTTGAATTCCTATTGCACTCAAAAGACCTGACTGAAAATATATTCCGAGGAATTCAGATAGTGTAAACCCACGAAAGACCAGATCATTCTCTCTACTCCGTCATATGTTACTAACCATCAAGACTTCACCCCAACATCTGAGTAATAAAATCAAAGATTATAATCAGGAAATGTTTTCAATAAATTGGTGATCAAGAGAAACAGAAAAAAGAAGCCAGGATGTCATCAAGTTTATCTAGAGGAGCTTAAGGTCTCAAACATAACAAAAAAAATGTAAAGAAATATAATATCTTCATTTTACATTTAGGTAACCTAATCAAACATGAACATGTTATTTCCAAGGTAATATCATTCCTGTATTTCACTTTATAGGCTTTTCAGTTACAGTATGTCTAATGAAATTTAAAGAGAAACAGTGACTTTTACCAGAGCAGTACTGCAAAACAATGCTACTTAAAAGTACTGGAAGAAAAAACCCCAAACAAATAAAACCACAAAACACACCAACCCACCCAAAAGATCTACCCTTGCAAATAAATCCAGGGCTAGTAATGAATTCTTTGAATGAGGGCAGGTAGGTCCAAGGAATGCCAATGCCCCTCAGCAGAGTGTTCATACAATAGTCTTAACATAAACGATAGCTGAGAAATCATCTGCCCATGAAAACTTGACTTCTCAATATGCAGAGTATCTGATCTGATTTTTAGAAAAGTCAACACAAGGAAAGCCAAAGCTGTTTTATGACAGAAAAATTGAAATCACAATTTCACCTTTTTACTCAGATTCATGTTCTCCATCTTTGCCTTGAGCAGTTTCATTTTATTCATAGTAATTGAATTCTCAATAATCTGTTGGCCAGAAGGTGATGCCTCTGTCTCATCTTCATCATCAGCATATAAATTATAAACTGAACCACCACTGAAAGTAAAAGAAAGCTTATATTTACCCTCTAATGAAGTAATTTAGTTATGTTTTCAATGTAGAGTATTCTTACAACTAGGAAGTCATATCCGTAGTTGATCTGTTGACAAAACATTATGTAAAACTGTATGCAAAGATATTTCAAATCCATTTATCCACATAAACATCCCTTATTAGGGCAAAGTGGTGTTGCTGAAATCTGAACATAGCCACGCTTTTGGGAAGTTGTTACATCATATACAGTTGGTTCACACTCACTATATATTTTCCCCACAGAGGGGATATCCAGTTCCACAAATGTCTCCTGAAGATATGGCCAAAGCTGTTAAGTGTGTGATTCAGACAACAAGCTGATCAGTTTTCCAATTAACCAGACAGTGGCATGGAAGGAAAAGTCCAAATTTCTATCCATCCTGAGGGGTGTTCTCACCATAAATGGAAATGGAGGGGTCACCCATGTGGATGTGATATTCTATTTCTCCTTTTCAAAATAAAAAGAAAAAAAAAAAAAGAAAAAAAGGAAAAAAAAAGATCAGTTTAGGTTTCCAAAGATTCCAAAGAGTCTCACATTTGGAAAAAAAAATAAATAGATTAGAATTTCTAGTCCCAAGATGAAATATTTTAAGTCAGTAGTCACTGGAAGTTTATAGCATAACTATTCCTTCTTCCATTCCACATTCTAACAGAATCCAAAACCTCAAGATATTAAGAATCAGCATCTAACTTGTTTTTTCCTATGAAGCAATGAAGCACTGAGCAGTAACACACTCAACATTTGACAGCGAAATGAAAGAACCATTAGGACTGTCCAATTCATTACAAATTTTAGAGAGTGTTTTAGTTCTTCCATTAGGTTGTCAGCATCTAGAAATCATGACAATCAGGCAATTCCCCTAACTCCCCTGTGTTCGTACAAATATCTTAGATTTAGCTCAAGTTTCTACTCTCCAAAAGAGATCAGGAAGGACTAAAAGTCATGGGTAGTCAGTACCAAAAAGAAAATATCACTAATTAGAGCTGGCATCTTACCTGGTTCTTGGAAATATTCTGCTGCCTTTAGAGCCAGCATTTTTTGTACTGACTCTCCAAATCCAGTTCCTAAAATGTAACAAAATTCCAAAGGCAGCACAGCTGGGAGACAGCGTGAAGAGCAAGACAGCAGCAAATGCAAACCAAGAGTCAGCAAAATAGACAAGACATTTCTTACCAAAACCTGAATAATTCCATATAGGGACAGTTTGCATGCATATACATATATATACTTCTGGTAAAAGCCCAACACTACAAAAAAATTCAAAAATTTTATCTTTACAAAGGTTTACATCACCAAGTCAAAATTTGTTGAATGTCCCTTTCCTGCTAGGTAAGGACAGAAAACAAAGTGGTATGTCTCATGTTTGGTTGATTTTTGATTTATTTTTTTAATGCAAAAATAATTGTTATGTTTGTCTTCCATTTTCTGACAAATAGGGGCCAAACACACACACACAAAAACAAAACAAACAAACAAAAAAACCCAAACAAAAACAACAAAAAAAACCAACGGAGTGATAAAAGGATTATTTGCTTTAATGTGATTGTAAGATTACAGAAGTTGGACAGGGAGTTTTGATATTAATGGTATTTCCACCCCATTTTACAATGAGTAAATTCTAAATTTACTTTGTCCATAGATGTCAACGTTCCTGAGCTCTTCCTTGTAAAGTGCATGCCTCAAAATCTATTAGCTTGCTGAAACCCTTTCAGCCCCAGTGTCTACCAGTCCTCCATCACAACTTCAGCACTCTTCTAACCCAGAGACAATGATCACTGTATGCATTTACACTTTTGTCAAGTTTTAACCAGTAACTCAACCACAGATAAAATTATCTGGAGAGCTATAAAACAAAACTAAAACCAGTGTCTCATTTCTAAATTTCATTCAATCAATTCTGCTCCAGGTATCAACAATGTGAAAAAGGATGGTAGAATTTTGAAGCACTTGTTTTAGTCACCAATATACCCAGACATATGAATAGATCTGTCAGTAGGGAAAACAGCAGTATTCCGAGTGACCCACAGCTTTACTCTATAAAGATCAAACAAAAAGCTCTGATTTGCTTCCATTCTCTCCTCCCTTTGCTACTTTTTCCATTTCCCACAGTCTCACCCAGCCATGATACCAAACTCAAGAATTAGGATTTTCTTCCCTTCCAAATTACTATCTGCCTTAGTAGAAAAGCTAGTAAGTGAACTCCCACAGAAGGCACAGAAAAACAGAAACAACTCATGCTGAATGTTTTCAACTCAGGTGGCTTCCAACCCAACTGGCTCACTTGAGCAGTGCCAGCACATTTCTTAAGCCCAAAGTATTTGACTTTCCTGTGTGCTGCTGTGCTTTGAAAGGCTCACCCAGGTACCCTGCAAGAGCCAAATGACTAGTTTATTGCTCCCATTTGCAACGTTTAGCCAATCTCAGTAAAATTACTATTAAATCTGTACATTAGGTTTACCCAATGGAAAAAACAGACTTTCAGACCATTGAATACACCAGTTTTAAATGGCAAAAAAAAAAAAATTCAACACACTCACACACAAAAATTTGAACATGTAGGCAGATACCAGGGAGCCCATTCTACTGAAAAATGGTATTTCAAGCTGCTTATGACAACTCCTTGAACTAACTCACAGTATAGCATCCACAGTCCCAGCTTTGTGAATGGGTTTTGATGTTCACTGGAACCAGAGGTTTATTAAGAACAAAGAGGCAACAGGCAGGGTAGCAGCAAGAACAAGAATTACACCAGTCTGCTCATCTTTCCAGAAGTGTATCTAGCCCAGAGCAGCAGCCAGGTTCTCAGTTCTTAACCAATTATGCTTTTTAAAACCTATTTCAAACAATACCATATGTGGCTATTTACTGAACGAGTACAGGGGCTTAAATATAAAATCACAGATCTAAAATATTTGTATCTCTTCCTTGTATATCAAATACTAGATCTTTCTACTTTGTACAACAATGTGGGAATTCAACTTTGATATTTCTTTCAGTCAGTGGTTTTTAAGTATGGATGCCTTAAAAATTTTATTTAAGAGTAGTATCACTCCAAATACAAACTGAATATAAATCCAGTACAAAGCTCTTGCTTTTCCTTTGCAAACAGAAACAAGAATAGTCACTTAAAGCAGTTTAAGCCTTAGCCTTGGAGAAAGCACAGATAGTTCCCAGAGAAGGGACTCCTTTCCTCACAGTTGTACAAATATTAAGTTCTTGGGAGGATAGAAGTACCTATCAAAAAGCTAAGTATAAAAATAGAATGCAATAATTTTTAATAGATATCCATTTTGACAGTTTTACAAAAAAGACTACCAAACTGTTTACTACAATTCCAATGTAGTAGGTAAAGTCATATACTTGTCCTTCTGATGATAACATCACTGGATTCTGACAGCAATTGACACAAGCTTGGTACTCAACTGTAGCTAACCTGAGGCCCAAATACATCCAAAATCTAGCTGTATTGGTAATGACTTCAATATATATAAAAAAAAAAGACAGAAAAAAATTACAGAAAAACCTCCCAACCAAAATCCATCCAAAACAAAAAAAATCCCCACCCCACAAGAAGCACAACAAAACCGCCCCTCCCTTCAAACCAAACAACCACCCCTGCAACCAACAAACTAAAAAAGCCCACAGTTCTATGCACTGCCAATCTACTATCTTCCTGACTAATCATTTAGTCCACAGAAAAAAAAAAATTATAGGAACAGGGACATGTTTACAAAACTAAACAAATGCCTTAAGATGTCAGAGAAAGTGCTTAACAGAAGTTTTTAATACCTAATAAAATATTCATTTGACTCTCCTGCAACATGTTCCTTTTCAGAAAGGGCTGGAATGTTGAGAATTGCCTGAAGTATGCAGTCAGTTTTATCTCACTATATTAATGCACACAGTGATAAGAGAACCACTAGCACAACCACTGACCACAAAGCACTACTGTGCTGTTAGATAGTTACAACAATTTAAGAGCCCTAAAGGAATAATTCTTGAATGTGCCAGATACTCTTTTGACAAAACCAACAAGTAACAGCTGAAAATCACACAGCAGCTCACATTTGAAGAATAAGATAAAGATTAAAACCAACTTTACCTCAAAGACTCAGACAGTGGTGTTAAAGTGCCATCGCCCCGGTCAACCACACGGAAGAAATTCAACCGATCTCCTTCTCGATACACCAAGAAGGTCACTTGTTTGTTGGATGGCCCTTTCTCCCAGATCTTGTCTCTAGCAGGATCCATGTACTCAGCCATTTCCCTGATAGGATCTTTCACAGGAACTAAAAAGATAAAAAAACCAAAATAAAACCAAAATATTCTTGTTCTTCTGATCCCCTTTGAGAACTCAGCTCAGTTTATAACAGGAATTCCCAACCTAGAAGATATGCTGAATTTATTTTCAAGTGAAAACTATCAAGTGAATTTCTTCATTTTCACTCCTACACACATGATCCACATAACCAAGTTTATCATCTGATTGTAGCAGTGCCTAATTCTTATCAACCATATTTTAAAAATTATTTGTATAATGACGTTCCAGGATAATTTTTTTCTTCAAGTGAAGAATTGCTAATTTTATGACTTGATGATTCTGTACATACAAGTATACTTAAAGAGTAAACAAAGTGCACTTGATATGCTAAGAGAAGATGGGGAAAAAAATCTCCCCATTTTTGTTAAGTATCTTTCCAATTAATTAGAATTGAAGTCTGGTTGTCTAAAATGCTTACCTAAGAGAAACTCTTTACAGTTATAAGACATTGCATGAAAACCACTGTCTTTAACTTCCTTAACACCTACCTCTTCTGGTGTTAACAGGTCCACCTCGCATTGCCAGAACCAACTTCAGAGTGCAGCCTTCTGAAATGCTGTAAATAACAGTAAATAAATTTTTATAGCATTTTCTGTCATTTATGCTGACAATAATTTAGAAACATTAATTAGAAACCTAATTTTATTCTACACTTACTTATAATCATCCAAACAATAGTCATCCTTCAGTTCCATATTATTCCAAATTAAGTGCTGCTGAGAGACAGGAATACCTAAACAAAAGAAACAAACAAATGACTTAAGGCTTGGCAAGAGGGCTCCTAGGGAGTTCTTCTCTTTGAAGAGTGTGGGGCTGATGGACTGAAACTGGATCACAGGAGAAAGAAGAGAAGAAGCAGGACAAGGACAGGCACTTGAGCTGTCTTCAGCCATGACATGCAACCTCCAAATAGTTACTAAAACCAAGGATTTTCTGAAGGCTTTAATTCACACACAAAGTTTAATCTTTTGGCTCCGCAGAAAGTGTGTAGGCATGTTCAACTGCTTCAGGCTTATTCAATACTGGCATTTCCTAGTCATCACATAAGGGAGGTTTTTTCCTGTTATCTGAACTTCAGAACTTTATGTCTACTGACAGGAAAAACAGGATAAACCTTCTACTGACAAAACTGCTGAATAATTTAACCACAAACTAGTATATTGTATTACTGACAGTACAGACAGTCACATTAAGGTGACTGGTGGCAGCTCTATTACAGCGGCAAGAAGTGCAAATGTGTTCCTATCCCTGCTTGGTTTGGGACCTCAGAGTTGGCACGTACAGTTTAGTACCAGAGCAGTTAACTAAACTTCATCCTACAAACACACTTGTTTCATTCTGGGCGTTTTTTTCAAGCCATCAGAATGTTATTAATATCCAGTAATATTCACTTTCAGTGCAAGTTCTGGGATGATTTGGCTATTTTTTTAAAAAGAAAATAAGCATACTGAATTTTTGTTCCTTATTAAAATTCTGTGTTCTATACAAATAGAATCCAAATTCTACATTATTTTTGCCTGCATAGTCAACTCAGTTAGATACAGATCTAACAGACATTAAAGATAATAAGGAAAAGCTGGTACAACTTGAGGACTTCACACATTTTTACTGGAATGATACTACTTTCTGAATTTTGGATAGAATACAAATAAAGACAGTTACAAAAGGATGAGACATCTCAGACCACCAAAAAAAAAAAAATCTTCCCTCCAGCATCAAAAGGAAGTTTTACAATTTGTCTAGGGAAACCCAGATAATTTAGATCTCACTGTGCATTCATGACAAATGTTAATTAAAATATATATCTATAGAGATGAAGAACTACTTTTTCAAAAAGTTCTGAACACTACTTCTCATACTAAGGAACAAAATCTATAAATATATTTCCCTGAAGGTTGCATTAAAATAATCTTGTCCTATATTTTTATTCATCGCATATTCAGATACTTAAAAGGAAATGCAAGTGGCAGTGCTACACAGTAAGACTTCCCTAAATACATCTGGCAGGAGGGGAACACAAAGATAAGAGTCTTCCAGATAGTCCCCAAAAACATCTAAGCTTCTGAAGGGTTGTGAGAATGCTTAGCAAGCTGTGGCAACGATCAGCAAAGCAGTCCCTTGCTAGGTAGAGGAAGGGCACAAAGCTCCCAATACCCAAGGAAGAAGAGGGGATCAAAATGCAAGCACATCAAACAGGCACGTAGGAGACATCCCTTTGCAGAATGGGGAGTGCACTTTGGAGGAACTGTCATTGTTTCTCTTCAGGCTTTACAGAAGATGACAATTTCCTCTTCTCACCACAGCACATATCCACCGTGCTCTGAATGATCAACACAACTTCACTCCACTTGATGGCATTTAACAGGAATCTTATATCCTCTGAAGTCCACAGGACATTTATAGGAAGAATATCTTCCTACAGTAGACTAACATAATTGCTACTAAACTGCCATCTATTTAATAGCTGGTTATTGCTTATCTTTCAAGTCAGCAGTGTAAGCAAAAGAACAAGCTGGCAATAGCCAGCGACTCTACATTGAAGTTTTTGTGTTGTTTTGCCCTCTTCTGATTACAAACAATCTGATTACTGTCTGCATTTGTTATGGTTTCAGCAGCCTCCAAGGAGTAATTTCCAATTACTTTGATAAACTGAGAGCATATTTGTTAAAAAGGCTGGCTTGCAGCTGGCAGTACTGGAGTGAAACATGGTCTTGCTCATTCAATAATGTATTTTTGATGGAATGAACAGATGAAAAGAGGATACTCTGCTGTAATTGGAAACAGACACATCTTTATTACTTATTCCCTTTTATACTGCATTCTTAGAATTCTGTATCTATGCACTGAGGAAATAATATGTGCTTTATAGCTTCAGAGGCAGCAAAATATTCATCAGCTGTCCCTTTTCTGGATTATAGTAAGGATTTCTTGAGGAGACATTTGCACACAAGATCAGCATGTACAACTGCCCACAATACTGAGAACTGTGAGATACCCAACCACTATACCCTCTCCCTAAGCAGCATGTGATAGAATCACTGGCCTGGCCCAGATCACTACTGAGAGGCAAGCAGGGCAATAAGCTACATCTCAATGCTCAAACGGAAATGAGCTGGCCAGGTGATGCTACAGCAGGACAGAAGAGTCTGCAGACTACCTACTGAAATGGCTGCAGGTGCACTGACAATGTGACTGACTAAAATGGGGGAAGGAGAGGAGAAAAGTGGCTACCCTATCCGGTCTCTGAATCAGCACATCACATACAGCCTTAAGCTTCCCTCCCTAACTCTTCTTTTTGGCATGCCAAGTAGGTTCACCACAGAAACTGATTTGGTCAAGCCTGACACAGGAAAAAAAAAAAATCTTTGTAGATTTCAGAAAAAAAACCCTTGATTTTATGCTGTGGGTATCAAGTTCCTATGTTTAAAAATGCCATGTACATTTCACTGTCAAAATTCAAACTACACTTATCTTTCATTCAGTATTGAAACTGATGGAGCCACTTCATACAGAGAGGCTGGGCTGACAGTCTTATTTTCCCCCACAAACTGGCTACATTAGTAAGAGGTGCAAAAGCCCACAACTTACAGTGGCAGGACGTTTTCCTAATTGTTAAACCCTCAGCTTTCACCTGAGTGACAGTAACTCTGGCAGTGTAAATGGAGTCAGTAATGACCTACTCTTTGTCCAAGGGACAGACTAAGCACAGACTAAAGAGAGCAAATCACCAGTAACTGAATGCAGGCCAACAAAATTTCCTGACAAAGGTGACCTTACTTTACAACTTCCAGATGCTGCTCTGGGCAGCCATCCGCTCTGAGCAGTCTTGCACTCAGAAATGTTCCCCCAGCTCAGACAAGGCACAAGCTTAAAAAGTGCTTCATGAACTTCTCTATCAGCACAGTAAACAGGCAAATTATAAAGCAGATAGAAGATGTAGGGGAAAAGTAGTAAACAGAAAAAAACCAGAATTGCTTCTGTTAAAAATTCATGACACTTGTGCAATCCACTTACTCCAGTTCCGGCAGAAACGCAGCTATTTTCTCTAATGCAAATAGTAATAAATATCTTTATGACATGCTCTGAATTCACAGAATATTGAAAGAAATTACAATATACACATGAAGTCTGCTTGACATTAGTCTAGTTCCTTTTATTTAATGTGAAGCTGCTGTACACAGGCAGCAAAACAATGACAGCAGAAAGACCAAAGAAAAATAACAACTCACATGATGAACTGAGTACACACATACATGAAAAATTACTGCTGCATCTGTTGTTCCCTGCTGAACACAAGGGAACACCTACCGAACACTGAAATCAAGATGTATGCTGAAAACTAGCTCTTTCCTCCCTTTACAATAGTATAAGACTAAGAGAACACCTAAATTTTCATCTAAAAAGGCCGATGTTTCCATGTACAGAGATATAAAATTCAGTTGCAAGTACTCACCCAACAAACCACGACCAAGTTATTTTTTTATTTTAATGCTAACTATGCAAATGAATGCCCTAACACTCCATACCAAAGAATTCAAATTAATTCCTGCAAGCTAACAACAATACCACCACTACCACCACCAAATCCCAAAACCCACCTCTTCCTTTGAGATTCAATCCTATCTTTCCCAACAAACATGCTTACAAGTATTATCTGGTTTCTTTAACAGATTAATTAACCACTACTACAAATATGCTACCTGAATGCTATCTTTCTCTAACAGTGTAATAATTGGTGTTTCTGAATGAATACTAAACTGCCCAGCCTAGCAGCTAGAAGGACTTGTGCAATGGAGAAAACAAAGAGATCTCAGTTTAAAAAATCCCATTACCCCCTCTTTCAATGAAATCCTGATTTTTTAAGTACTACTCATGTTAAAGCTCAGTCTTTCATGCCACACTGAAATGCAGATACCATTGTCCATCAACACTGATTAACAAGTAAAACCAATGGAGTAGGTAGCATAGCTAGCAGCACTGTGTGTGTATTCCAGCTTTTATGCCACCAGTAGAGACAAAGGGAGCTGTTTCTTCCCAGGTGAACTATTTTAAAGGACTCAGTCAGCAAATCTGAGACAAGGAGTTATTCACCCCTGGGGCTCCAAAGTCAACACTACAACAAATCTCCTGCTTACTTCACATAGAACATATTTGAGGACAAATGCCTGGATCTGATCCAAACACACATCAGATATGTTATAATTTCAATTTACGAGTAGAAGACTCGCACTGAAATTTCAGATGCATTAGAACCTGTAAGTTTTTATGTATATTCATTACTGACTGAAACCACTGAAAACACATAGCTGGAAACATGGAGCTCTTTCTTAGTAAGGTACCAATGCCTGTACAGCTGTCTAAACAAAGCCTTTCCATGTCAGATCACCAGCAGGCATCAAGAATGACAAACAGTATCTGAAATAGCCAAAATTTCTAACATGCCATCCATATTTTTTATTATGGTGAAGACAGTCTACAGCTATTGATTTTCCAGCTGGTGACAAATATCAATTTGTCTCCTTTTAACTTTATTATTAGCCTCTTACAATTAGAGGCATTGGTAATATTTCAACAATTTGTTAACTTCTGACACAATTCTAGATATTTTTCTTGGAGCTTTCAGGTCTCAGCTCATTTTTTCAAAACATCTCTTTTTCTTTGCTTGCATACTATTGTCCCCAACATCCAAATGAAGGAAATACACATAACTAGGAACCTCATGTACTCTTCCAACACTGCAGGAGGCATTCACCAACCAGAAGTGCAGCTTAAATAAGAGAGATTCACACTCCATGAAAGCTGACATGATACAATAATAAAAAGGAAAAACCAGCAACAGGAACAGATGCAAGCTTTCTCCTCCTCATGCTAAATCCCAATAAAATTACTTCTGAATTTTTGCTCCATCTGGGTGTTTACTGCTCAAACTTGTGCACTGTAATAGGTGCTTTGTCACTGAAAAATTGTTAATTATTATTTTACATGCAATAGGAACTCCAAATGCAACACAAAATTAATTTGTCATTGTGTATCTGTTTTGACCACACCTAACTGATCAATTTGTTTTCACTCTGCCTCCCAAAAATCATTAATCAGAACAGTATACATATTTTAACTCTGCTATGGAGTATTAAAGTATTACAACAGACTTCTCACATTCAATGACAATCACCAGTGAACTCATCTTCCATGTTTAATTAAATTTATGTATTAATTCTATACAGTGGCAGCCAAGTCATAATTACCTCACCATCCTATAAACATCAACATGCAAACTAAATTCCAGATAAGCATTATTATAACTTCATTACTGAGCTGTTCTTCTAATAAGAAATGAGGATACTTTAGTCAGCTGTAGGTATAACTGAGTATTGGCTATTCACAGTCTCGCATTTTGGACTACAAGGAATTCAAATCCTTCCTCCTCACACCTCCCACTGTTCTCTTCAAGCATCCTTTAAAGCTCAATCCATCATTGATACTGCCCAGACAGCCTGCTGCCTTCTGTTCTCTACTGCCTATGCTACCTTTTCATTCACTGTTAGCCAGTGTTCTACACATCTCTCCTACACCTATATTCAATTATAGGTAGAAGAAAACCTTTCCTTCTCTTATTTCACCTCTAGCCTCCAGCAGCATCTTGACATATTCTCTGACTTGCAACTAATTATGGCCTTGTCCACGGCAAACAAAAGCCCATCCACACAGCTGCACTATTGTACCTACACGGATGTAAGCTCCAGTCATCTGCACGCTGGAACTTCTACTGTGTGGACCTTACTAGCAAACAGTCCCCTCTGTTGTTGCAAAGCTTGTGTGTTTTGAGACTTGTGCCAGCTGTCAGGGTTTTTTTCCATCCACTAGAGCAGATTTCCATAAGAGGAGGAGAGTATCATAGATTCCAGTCTACAGCATCATATTACATCTCCCAGAGGACGGGTTCCAGACAGATAGAAGGATGAAAAACACGTACAGGTATACTAGAGGAGGGGTTCCCTTTTCTTAAGATTAGCAGCTCTGATACTCTCAGTTTCTACAGCTGTATAATTCTTTAACCTCTCCAAAGTGAAAAAGAAGGTAGAGGATGCAATGCTTAAACTATGGCTATATAAATATTTCGTATCACATTCTTTCATGCAAGATCATCCTCACCACAAAGGAAAAGAGGTAAGAGGGGACTAACCTACACCTATTCTTCTTGCATAAGCATCAGGACTGGCCTCGTAACTTAAAGGGCATTTTCACTTCGCAAAATGACGTGTCAAGTTCATCACTTTAAGGCAAAGCATTGTTCAGCCAGAGCAATTGTCTACCAGCAAAAGATCACTCACCTAAACAAAATTCAAATCAGTAACTTAAAGCTGCCTTTGGGATTTGCCTGCACTGCAGTTGCTCTTGTGACTGCAGTATCATAAAAAAACCATAAACTGACTAACCTAATCAGCAACAAACATAGCAGCGAATTTAAAGTATGCTCAGTTACAATATACACATATTGCAAAGCTCAAATTTATAAACCTGCTAGCTAACAAACAACGTGGGTCAGAGAATCCACAGACGTTTTTACAATTAACCTTAATTGTACATAGAAAAAAATCCCAACCAACCCATCAGAAGAGCAAACATACCAATTCCAGCAAAGCCTGAGCCATGAACTTTTGGAAAAGGCAAAGAACAGAAAAGTAGCTCAACTTCAATTAAAACTGAGCCATAAACTAAGCACCTAGCTTTTTATACATGTTGCTAAACATGACAATAAAGTTTTCTGGTTTGATTTTAGCAATTATGATTTTTAAAACAGGATTAAAATGATAAAGTTTACACTGAAATAAGAGAGAATAGTACCTTCCAGTCTTTGAATTTTAGCTTTCACAGAAATAACTGTTTCAAAGGGGGAAACTCGCAGTTCAAAGCAGGTTCCTGTTAGCGTTTCAATGAAGAGCTCCATAGTTTCATAGAAAGGAAGTTTGTAGTGAAATGGTCCCATATTATCTTTATTAAAAAAAGGAGGCTCTTTCTTGTTGGCCATTAGAAAGGATTTACAACTTCCTTGTAAGAAGATCTGTCAGGAAACTACATTCCACTTCTAGCCAAGGCAGCTTTGAAGACACGTGTAGTGAATTGCTGTTCATCTTTAGGATTTTTCACCTATAAAGCAAACAAATATAGTTCTGACAACATCTAAACGTAACTGCTAAAGAGAATTTAAATTAATTTTGTGCAAATTGGTGGCTAAGAAGCATTAAGTTATTACCTTGGTAGGACAAGATAATCACAAATTGTATCACCAGCGTTGTAGTTTTAGGGCCCTAATGTCAGTCAGCATTCCAGACGCAACCTACTACCTTTGTTATTTTTGTTTCCACAAGCGACATGACAAACAGACGCCCAATGCCTCCTAACAAGAGCTGAGCCCTCCGTGGAGTCAGAGCTGAGAAAAACTCCAGAAAGACGTTAAGAACGGGGACTGCTCCGGGCTCAGGAAAGGCAGCTGGAGGCGGCAGCTCAGCCGTGCTCCCGCCAGCGGGGTCCAGCGCCGCACCGGAGCGGGGCCCGGAGCCCGGCAGCCGAGCAGAGCGCCCGCGAACAAAGGACGGCGAGCAGCTGCCCGGTCCGCGCCGCGCCTCGGGGCGGCCTCGCCCCTCGGGCTGGCCGCGGGCCCCGCCACCACTGCCCCGGCCCCGCTTCCTGCCGGGACACGCGCCTCGCCGGCGGGGCCGGGCCAGGGGCGGTTCGAGCACGGCCCCTCTGCCCCGCCGCCCTCGGAGCCGCCGCCGCAGGGCTCCCGCAGGAGCGGCGCTCCCGAAGGCCCGGAACCCACCGCGCCAAGGCGGGGCCTCACCTCATCTGCCGCCGCCGGGCCCGCTCGGGGGGAGACACGGTTCCCCTCCTCCCGCGCCGCCCCCCCCCCCCCCCGACCCCCCCCCCGCAGCTGCCGGAGCCGGCCGGGCCCGGCGGGACGCGCGGACCGGGAGTGCAGCCGAAGCCGCCGGGGGGGCAGGACTGGGAGGTGCCGCCCGGCAGTCCCCGCGCCGCCCCGCCCCGTGACGGCTCCTGCCGCGGGCCAATGGGGCGCCAGCTCTCACGAACGTCGGCCAATCAGCGTCCCCGGGGGCGGGGCTCGCGGTGCCTCAGGGGCGGGCGCCCGCCGGGCCTCTTGTTGTGGTCGTTAAGACGCGGGGCGGTAGCGCGTGCGCGGGGAAGGACCCGGATACGCTTGCCTATGCCGGGGAGCGCCGAAGGCCGGGCGGGATGGGGGTTCGGGCAGCCCCGGCCCGCGGGAGCCATCCCTGCTCAGGGCCGGGGGTAACGGGATGGGCTTTCAGGTCCCTTCCGCCCCGAACCGCTGAGTCTGTGCAACGCCCCCAGCGGTACCGCTGGACACGTGACAGCGGCGGCGGCCGCGCTGCCTCCTGGGGCACGGAGTGCGGCGGGGCCGGGGGGGGGGGGCAGCCAGGGCAGCTTCAGGCTCAGGTAGCTCCGGCCGCTCGCGGCACCGCCGGCCCTTGCTCAGGGCCGAGCCGCAGAGTCAGCGGCCGATGGCTCCCGGGCATTGCCGGTGTGTCGGAGCGCAGCGCTGGGCCCAGGAGGCAGGGGTTGTCCCGCTGTTCCCAGCCCGGACACGAACATTCCCGCCCCTGGCAAGGGCCAGGCGCTGCTCTGGGACACCTTCACTTATGCTCCCGTTTCAGTGTGAGGTGGCCGGGACAAGCTCTAAAAGCAGCGCGGGCCTTGAATGATCACAGGCTAGAGAAAACAAGCTTATCCCATTAGCAGGTGCTAATCACATTAACTACTTTACTTTCCATTTGGGTTTTAAAATACGCAAGACCTACCCTGTGACTCGGTGTTAGGTTTCAGGCCCAGTTAAAACTGTGGCTTTTGAGAAGCACAGAGTGGGTATGGGAACCTGTCACAGCTTCTGGATGCTGTAATACTGAGCCTTCAGCTCTGCCCTTCCCATAATATGCAGATGGGGTTTATCGAATTTGCAAAAAAACCCAAACCACCAAACCTGAAAAGTAAACCAACATTCAAAAAACCTCCAATCACCGAAAAGCCAACATCACCCAGAAACAAACCCTCTTGCCAGTTCAAAAAGTCACCCTTCAGACCAAGGCCTCCCAGAAGTGAAGTGCCTAGTACTGTCTAAAATTGAGGAGTACACATATTAAAATGTGAAGAGACATGGGGAAAAGCACGAAGACTCTCCCTCTGGGAGCTTAGAAAGACAAGACGGGAAGAAAGTTTCCAATCTACATCATGGAAACTTACACTATGAAGAGCTTTTCTCTGCTGAGCTTTCATATGGAAGTTTAAGAAACATTAAGGCAGGAGCTTTTTTTTTTCTCTAAGAGCTTTTGGCCCTCTGGGTTCTTAGCTTCTAAACAGCCCTCTTTGCAATGCTATTAGAAATTATTAATGTGAAAGGCCAAGAAGAAAGATGCAGAAAAGATACCTAAGAATTCACCATCTTTCTTCTTCCATCATATCTTTGAAGCCCTTCTAAGCACAGAGAAAGGAGCAAAGAAGCAGTCCAAATCATGTATGAGGCATATGCAACAGATGTAATGCCTATAAATAAAGTTCAAGTGCTTTCACTGCAGATACCAATTTGCAAATAGCCCCCACTCTCTTTTTCAAGCTGCTACTCCCAGCTTACCCCCCACTTAACATGAATCATTGCCAGGCCCACCTATGGTGCAAATCAATACATCATGTTTCTTCTTTATCCCTTCCAACTGCTCCTTCTGCTTCACCCTCATTAGTGCTAGATGTTTCAGCTGTAGTATTTACTGTGCCTGATAAAGGAAATTCAACTTGAGAAACAAGAGACCAAAGCAGATGTCTCAGAATGAGGACTTCAGTGCAAATGGAGGTTGATCTCAAAGAGGTCCTCTGAGCACATGCTTTAAATTCACAGCAGAACAGTTTTAAGAGTCCAAGATAAAGTATCATAAAAGCAGTGAATCTAGTCAGAATTGCAGGCAGTCACTTGTACAATAAAATAAACATTTGATCCTCCCGCATTAATGCATTTGCTCTGCTCGTATGCATGCATGAGAGCAAGCATCTGCCACTAGGTATAAAGTATGGTTAATGGCATCTCTTCCAGAAGGGAATCTAGAAAATATAGGACACAAAGTTAAACCAAATACATCTGACTGTTAGAGGGATTCTGGAGTAGCAACCTCCTGTATACAGCTTACACTGTTATGGATGAGAAGGGAAAGCAGACAGCAAGCCTTTAGGCACAAAAGAATCTTTGCATAAAGTACGTTTTTCATAGGCTTGTTAGTCTGGAGGTGACCAAGTGGGCTCCGAAAACCACCATGGACTTTGTGAAAATTGTTATTTGCAAAACTCTGGCAGCTCCATGCAGGTCAAAAATCTCATTTAATGGCCTACAGCTTGAACAGAAGACTGTTAGGTTTCTGTTGTCTTCATGGACCACTCAGTGCTCATTTGTAACACGCCCTTCCTGGCAGAGAAGCATTAGCCGTCGTTATTTTTATAGCCCACATTAGCTGCCTATATGAAATACCTCATTCAAGCTGGTGTCTAGTCCAGCTCTGAGAATTCCTAATTGCTTTATTCTGTAAGAGCAGCTGTACCTGATACTGAACCCAGCCTTACCCTCCCATTAGCTCAGTAGGTGGCAGCTGACCCAGACAAGGCAGGGCAGTAGTTTTGGCTGCTTTCAAGTCACGATGCAGACATTCTAAGCAAGAGCTAAAGAGGAAAGTAAGACATGGAGACAGATGAAGTTTAACAGACTCCATTTACTATTTAACAATTATTTTAGCTATAGATCTGTTCAATAAAACAAACTATACTTTATATAATAGATTACTTCACTGCAGGTATTGCACAGGCTTTATTCATCTCAGCACCATGGAAAACATGATAGCAGGTTACTGTATTTTTTAAAAAATATATAATTTAGCAGAATTAGACTAGCACAAGAGAATACTAACCATTTTAAATGGGCAATCTCATTTTAATATCCATGTCCATCTCATTCCAGTTCTACTGAATTAGAGAATCCAGAGTATTAGTACAGGACAGGGCTAAGGAAGGCTGCTTCTCTGCAACATAACCCCTTGACTACTGGCCTCCAAAGGCATTCAGCGGGTCATCAAATGTGCTCAGGATCTTGCTCTCAGATTTTGCTTCTGAGGTTGCCTGGGAAGATCTGGTTTTAGGAGTAGGTATCTTGACTTGGCTGCTAGAGAAGATATCATCTAAAGAAGGGAAACAAAAAAAAAAGATTTTAATATGAAGTGACTACTAAAAAGAAGCAACACTGTACACAAGAGACTCCATGACACAGCAGTGACTGCCAAGGACATTCTGTGATAAATGCTTTCCTGCTACTTGAAATTCTGGATGCATTTGTAAGGACATACATGGGAGCTGTTAGCTGTAATATTTTTTTCTTAGTGGACAGCATAATACTTGTATTTTATAACATGTTCAGGCTCTCATAAGCATTTGTAAAGTTTAATTTAATAAATTTAATTTAAAATTTAATTTAATATTTAATAAATTAAAGCACCACAATAAATTCTATCATCCAAGTTCCAGATAGCATCCCTCTTATTTAGAACATTAGTGTCTGAGGAACCTGAGAGATCCAAGAGCTGTGAAGTCATTGCTATAGAAAATCAGAAAAGATGGTAGCTGCTAGTAGCTACTGTGGTGATATTCACTAATCACAAGTCTAATCTACAGCACAGTAAGAACATAATATAAATCCCCTTAGAACAGACCATTGCTAAGATGCAAGGAAGCAGAAAGCTACAACCACCATCCTGATAAATATTCAAAAGGTCTGTCTACAGTCTTGAATCAAGGCTTCCCACCACCTTCCTCAATACAAGCATATCTGTTGTGAAAACTAGGACCACAAAGTGGAAAAATATCACACTGCCATTAAGGGCAACAATAGGCAGAAATTAAATCATCCAACCCAGATAGCCTGTATCAGCCACAGAGCTCACAGTCCTACAGTTCTTGATGTGGCTTTAATTGCTTGTGTTTAGGACTGTGCTCATGAAAGAGATGAAGCTGCTACCATGCACATGCTGAGGGGTTGCCCTGAGGTGTCCTGAGTGTACACAACAGTGTATCTCGTACTCTAAGAAATGTAGGACACTCAGATCATGCAGGTGGAGTATAAAAACAAAAAATGACAAGGCTTAGATATGAGGATCGCTAGTGATTCTCAAGGCCAGTGTAAATAGCACATAACTGGTCTTCAATCCCTATGAAGAAAATATGGATGTTATGTAGAGGTTAATATAGCCACTGAGTCTAGCATGGTTCTAACAACACCAAGGTTGTGGGTTTGATCCCCATATGGGCCATTCATGCAAGAGCTGGACTTGATGATCCTTGTGGGTCCCTTCCAACTCATTGGAATATTCTGTGAATTACTAGTCCAGAGTATAAAAACTACTAGTATTTCAATCTTCACCACGTAGCCTAACCTTGGGCAGAGGCCAAGAACAATGTGGTCTATCACAATGTGTTTCCCTGTCTCTTCTCACTCTTTCCAATTCAGCATGTGTCTGCTACTGTGCTGATCATAGAGATTACACAGGAATAATCCAGGACCACATTTCAGCACCAGAGCAGTTTAGAAAGGCAGCAAAACATTGTAATCCCCCACTGGCATCACTCCAAAGCAAGAAGCTATCACATGGATTAGCTTTACAGCAGAGAGGAAGTACAGTGAGTACCATAAGCCGTAGAGGTATCACTTCCATTTTTTATAAAGAGGCTTAAAGTACAGGACAGTTTTACCCAGGGAAAACACAGTATTTGTCAGAGTGCAAGAAAGCTCAGTCACCATTTTGAAGACAGGCAGAGGTGACATCAGCTATAAGCTGACTGAGGACTGTAGTGACTGGAAGCTGTGGCAGGATGAAAGAAAACAGCCTGCAGCCTTCACACCCCTCAAACTGCAGCTGAAATTTACTGTTTCATTTGCAGCAGAAAGGTTCTCCTAAGACAACAATATACAGCTCTGTAAAAGTGCTACCACAATCACTTAAGCTAGCCTGTAATGTGAAACGTAGCCAAGTGCCAGTTCCACAGCTCTACTGCCAGTGGAACAGCCTCATCTTCAGGCATCTCCCTGCACTCCTGTTGGTGTTTTTGGAGCTCCGTGGGCACTAAGGAGCTGCATGCCAATGGCTGTAGCACTGAACAGTCACCACTCTACAGGAAGATTAAGTCCATCAGATGTGGGTGCTTTAGGTGCAACAGGCATCAAGATCAGCTGTGACATCAAACACAAAGCTTTAGCACCAGAGTTGACGTCAAAAGTGAAGTACAAACAACAAGTTCTGTTGTGGCTACTTTTCAAGTGGCATTCTACTACTATTTTTATCAACATTCAGTTCAGATTTTTGTGCTGAATATTTGGAAGGGGTTTGGCAAATTCTTTCACTTACTATAGACTACGTGAAAAACTGTAAATTATTATTTACAATGAAACAAGATTTAAAAAAAGTCATCCAGTATATATTTCAAATACCTTCCTAACAAACCTTTAAGTCTTAATTTTTATATCAATCAAGAAGATTTTGAAATCTCAAGATGCTCATTCTCTGGCAAATTTTTTAGCACATTTACAGTCTTCAGCCATCAGGCTAGAGTATTGTGCAGCAGTCCAAGTAAAACAGTAAGTCAGGTTCAATTTGAGTAAGCTAGAGGGAATGAAGACTTGACAAGAACAAAAGCTAGATAAGAAATTTTGTCTTAGAAAAGAAATACCTGCAGTCTCAAAGAAGAGCTATGAACATGAAGAGCCTGAGAACAGACACACTTGAGAATCACATTACTTTCTGTATCTCTGCTGATGGAGAAGAAAGGAGCATGCTTTGCACATCATTTCACATTACTACTTGCTGTTTTTTCAACAAATTATATATAGCATATCTTTGCTTTCAGGTGTAGTATCTTTAAATTGTCCTGGGTACATGAATGTAAACAAAATCTTATGGGCTCCAAGGTAGTTAACACAATAGTGAAGGTGGGATGGGCAGAGGTGCTAATTTGTTCTTATCAGTGACCCATCTGAAAGTACAAAAAATACAGAAAGCTGTGCAAATTGAAATATGGAATCTGTCTCATATAAACACATGAGATGAGTCTCTTAGAAACTTGTCTGGAGTAATTCCCTACAGGAATTAAGCTTTTTCTCAGAACAATTTTATACTCTTTCCTAAATTACTTAAATGCCATGCTAGTTCTTATAAATCTAGAAAGTTCTCATCCACGGTTAAAATCCAAAGATGACCAGAGATTTCAGAGCAGTTGAAAGTAAAAGAAATCAAAGGGCTCTAAAACATCTTAGATGAATGCAACTCAGGACAATATTACAAGACTAGCAGCAAGATTTTTACTTCTACATATACTTACCCATATCATCATCAAATATGGATTTTTGTTCCACCTTCTTCTTGGTCTTCTTTTCTTTTGGTTTTGCAGTTAGATCCGCAAAAATATCAATGTTATCATCAAACAGGTTAGTCTCTGGCATTTTCTCTTTCATTTTGGTCATTGGCTTAATTGCCTCAGTAGCAAATATATCATCCTTGGAGAAAAACATAGCTCTCATCAATCCACAACACACTTCAAGAGAATAGTCAAATTATCTGTACACAGCAGCTGAGATGTTTAGAAGACTTGAGTTTCCTCAGCTTATCAGACAAAGGTTGAACTCAGTGATCTGAGAGGTCTTTGACAACCTAACTAGCAAGAGGTTTGAGACCCTTTTCCTCATGGGGGACTTGGCAGAAGTGCCTTAGTACTAGATTATATCCAGGTCAAGTACAGCACACAGAGGCCCGTATCAAGTGCCCAGCCCACCAATTTTTTGCCTTTTTAAAGTATTATTTAACTGCTGGGAATTGTACAGATAGTTAACAACTGAGAACCAAACACCTAATTATTCTGAAAAAGATACATTGTCGCAGCACATTCAGTGCATGACAGCTCTGTATTAAGGCTCCACCTTTTAAACTGCTGCTGCTAGTTAGGGGCTGAACAACCAAAGAAAGAGTTTCTATATCCCAGCAGTGGAGCAGGATTGAGAGTTTACTTCACTCCCTTATCCTGCACACCCCATCCTATTCAGCAGCCTCCATTAAGCCTAAATTTGAGGGATCTGCATATGGCCCTGGGGAACAAAAAAACCATCTGGCAGGTTCAGCCATTACCTCAAAGATATCTTGGGCAGTATGGTCACCTGCTTGGTGGACAGCAGATTTTAACTCCTTTTTTCCAATTTTCTGAGAGGTAAAGAGAGATTCTTCTTCCTCCTCCAAAAAAGGTATAGGGCTGCTTTTTGTTGAAGACTTGTGTTGTACAGGCTGGAGGAGATCATTGCTGTCCTGATCACCTAGATCAGGCTTTTTCTCCCTGCCCTTTATGGGTTTGTTAGCCATACTGTCTGTCATTTCCTCCAACTTTGATTGTGCAGCTGGTCTGGATGTTGAGCTGCTTGCAAAAAGGTCCTCAGATTCAAACAGATCATCCCCGTTTTCTGTGGATTCTGGAGGAAGGAGTTTGTTTGTCCCAGCAGACAAAACACTGCTGTGAGCTGGCAGTGACAAGCTAGAGAGAAAGCCATTTTCCTTGGATTCTGCTTCAGCAGCAAGGGCCTCTTTTATGTTCACTACTGCTGACATCTGTTTTGGTAGAGAGAATTGTGGCTCTTTAGCAGTGTCCACCTCCTCACTTGCTTCAGCCTCTTGGGCAGCCAGACGGCGCGCCATTCTGCTAGGGGGTCTGCGCTTCCCTGGAACCCTGATCCTGGTCTGCAAGGAAGGAGGAAAAGCAAAGCACCATCATATATAAAGGTAAAGGCCCACTGGACACTCAAGCTTGGAGTAGTTTGGAGAAAGATTCAGAAATATAACCCAGGATTTCTGATTTGCTGCCCTTAGTCATTCCACAGTGGTAGAACTGGTGCATAAAAGCAACAGCACTCGCAAATAGAGTCACAACAGGTCAGCAAGCCACTCTGGCCCCTTGGCTGTAGGTAATACCTTAGTCAGCCTATCATCTTGCCAATCTAGGGCCTTTTACAGTTCAAGCCATGACTAATTGCATTTTCCACACAATTTCATTTGATGCATAGCCCACTGCAGTTAATCGCTGCTTTTAAGGAAGCCCCCTGCAAGTTTCCATCAGAGCCTCTCCCCTATCCCACATGGACAGGAGTATTTACATGGGTAGGAAATGGATCACTGCAACCTCTTGAACCTTTTGTTAATTGCTTCATGCACTGTTCTTTGAAAGGGCAGGCAGAATGCTGGGCAGGTTGCTTTGTTCCAGCTGTTGGAAAAAAGTCCACTCGACTGGATATATTTACACTCAAACTTGAAAGGTTGAAGAAACAATGACATGCCAAAATTACAACATCTAACCTGAGCCACAAAAACCATTCACAGTATAGTTACCAAGATTCTTCTTCTCAGATAACTTCTGTAAAAAAACATGCATCATCACTACACTAAAATGAACATTCAAGGTTGATAATATGCAGCTACAGGCACTGTATTATTTGCAGGCCTGTCTATTTATAAGTATCACAATAGAGAGCTTTATCTGTTGGAACATGCTGCTGTTGGAAACAACTGTGCCTACATAGTAATGCACCAGGATGATGTACAAGCTTCACACCCATTTGTCACTAAGGGGTCATGTCAGCCATTGTGGTGACAGCTGCTGCACCTTGCCAAGTCATTTCTGCTGCTCATCTAGTAATGAACAGCCTCATCAGCATTAAAGGAAGAAAGAATCAAAGTTAAGATTTTAAGTTTTCTTACTCAAATTGCTGCTTTCAGGAAACCCCACAGACTTATAAAATCATAGGCACCTAAATGAAACCTTAACTACATGGCTGACACTTCCATTTTTTAAAGAACCACTAAGTCTTTAATTAGAATATGCCTTTTGCAGTCCATATAGTAGAAAGTATGAGTGAAAAACAAGTGAGTCAGGAGGCAAAGATTTGCCGCATCAAAAGCTGAAACACTTTTTTTTTGTTTTCCTTTGTGTGAAAACAAAAGGTTTTTTTGAAAAAGAATTGAGAGTTATAGTTTAGGACAGCATGACATTTTTTATCCACAGAGGGGTAAAGGTCAACCTACAGCAGTGATGTGCCCTGGATAGCTTGTCAAAGCAGCTGCCTGCAACCTGTTTTATAGTTAGCCTAGCAAGAGATCTTTTTAAATATTTTTTTAGGTTGGTGTCTCCTGGGATAGGACAGGATGTTATACTAACATACCTTCAACCAATAGGGAAAAACAGTATTTGGAAAAGGTACACATATACTTTAAAAGGCACCAGGTATATGCATAATCCCCTTACTGAGCTAAGTATAGGTGCTAAGCTAGACTTTCTCTTCAGTGATCCATGGAAGTGAGAGGGGATTAGTTTTTCACACTCCCATTTAGAGTCAGATAAACCACACTGTTAGCAGAACTTGCATACCAAAACAAACTCCTGCACAAGTACAGACTGTGTTTTTAACCCCCCCTCCTCTTATCCTAAATATCAAGGTTACCTTATTGGCATTGTGCAAGGTGTCTGCTTGCATGGGCTGATCAAAGCTTACGCCAAGGTCTTCATTGCTTCCTGCAGCAGAGAAGGCTTCACTGTTCTGTACCTCCTTGGGCTCATGTAATGGAGTGTCCAGCACTGGTAAGGGGGACTTAACATTGGAGATCTTAGGCATTGCACCAGGTAGTAAGGCTGAAGGGTTAATAGCTAAGTTAGCCTACAAAACAGAGACAACAAAAACATACACACAAAAAGAGATCACATTACTACTGCTCCAGAGAAGCAGCAAGATCTAATGTATCTGGCTATTCAAGGTCTACATCTAAAGTGCCTGGCTTTTCTCAGACCTAAGAACTTCTGTGTCTCCCACAAGCTCTGTCTCACTAAAACTGTGGAATGGTCAACACTATTATTCTGTTAGAGCTTCAGGAACAGTTGTGTCAAGTTATGCCAGACCAAACACCTATATAGCTCGATATTCTGTCTGAGGAGACAATGGTTCTGACTTTGAATGGTACTGTGATATAGACAGTTACTAGTCATTTTGTCAGAAGAGGGATGTAACCATCGTCCCCCCTAAGGGTCTCTAGACATACTTAATAGTGCTAAAAACAATAGCAGTTCAAAGACAAGCCCACCCTCTGCCCACTCCCCCCCCCCCCCCCCCCCCAAGATGACTAAATAGTGCTGTTTAGAGTCAGGACTGAAACAGAAGGAGGAAATAATATTAAACATGCAATACAGAAAAAGCAATCAAAAATATGCCATCTGGAAAAAAAATAACATTGCAAGAATAAGGTAAGGAAGCAATAAGATTTTGGTTCAGCGAGGCAGGGAAGATTTTCTTTTTCTTTTTTTGAAAGTTAAAATGCCAGTAAAGTTAATTACTTGTAACTTTCCAATCCGAGATGAAGGCTCTTTGGTTTTAATGGGAACGGGACCTGTAGACTTCTGCACAAAATTACATTGGATTAAACAAGTTGACAAGTTGTTATCAACTAGACCATAGTTTTCATTTCAATACATGTACAGAAAGCAGCTAATTGTTTACCAATTTCTTCTGAAGATACCTTGTTATCATCACATTCTACCACTAGAGCTATAGTCACTAAGTTTTCAGTTTCCCACATGCCACAGCCCCATCTTCATTATCACATTTAATTCACCCGTTCTTCTACCCAATATTATACTTTGCCACGGTAACTGAACAACATCCATCTTTTCCAGGTCACTGCCAATAGTCAAATCAAACCAGCACAGCTATCTTCTCTCTCCTTGCTTATTCTGTCCCCTAAAATCCTCTGAAGCCATATTGCCAGGCAATGATCTAACTTTTCTCTTTGTGACTAGCTGTAATGGGGCTACAGACATCAGTGAAGCCCACATGGAAGCCCATTGTTAAAACAGCTTCAGAGAAGTGACTGTCCCTCTAAAAAAAACCAGGCCAGCAGTGCTAGAAAGACTAGGCTAATGAGCAAGAGCAGCTGTCTGAAGACTTGGGTCAATTCTAGGATGCCAGGAATGAATCAAATCAGCTAAGGTGCACTTCCCAGGGCTTGCTCTCCAGAAGTTTGTAGTCTGCATGGCTCTGTGAGCTAGGTACTACTGTTGGTATGACTGGGCAGTGAGAGCTCCTTCAGCTAGGCTGAAGTAACTGAGGGTTTGCAAGCGTTAGGACACTAGTTTGAAGGGCTGGATAGCATGACAGAGGAATCCTAACATCTGAGGAGATTATTTTCTACTTAATTACATGTGGTGTTCAGCTTAACCTCAGACAGGCTGAAACCATTCCTACAGCAGGCTGTCATTAGCTACAAAATCCAGGAAGATGAGCCTGGTTCTACACTTCAAGGAACACTATAAAAAGGAAAGGCATGCTAATTACCAGCCCTACAGGTGTGCTGTGTTCTCCAGCCCAGGGGAGAAAAAACAACTCCCACTCCCTACAACAAAAAGCTAATCTCCTACAGATGAAATTCCATGAAGCAGTTCTGGTGAGGCACAGGCCAGAACTTGGGTCCAGATCACCTTTCCCAGAGACTCCTGATTCTGCAAGACAGAAGTCTTGTTTACTCACCATAAAGACTCCGAGATAAGAGTCTCAGCTGACACAGATTTGTGCTGCATGCCCTGATCTCCTCTCTGAGAAAGGCTACCTTTAAAGATCACATTCAGCCCAACAGATTACTGGCACTTTAGAGAAGAAGAAACAACCCATTTTCAGTACAACTGGACCTAGGGTGTAGCTCTTCACTGCCATTTCACTTTTTTAAAGTGCACATACAACCAGTAAAACATCAGTAACATTTAAACTTCTTGCTAGTAACAGTGCACCTGCTGATAAGCAGAGAAGTTTGGCCACGCATTGCTGCCTGGTAGCCAGTGAATCCAGGCATTAGTTTTGATCTTTCCAAGGCACTTACTTAGAAGAGGATGATACATCTCCTTTCTCCTTGCATGCTGTTCAAGGCACAAGTTTTAAGTACTTGCCTCTGTATTTGCTGTCTTCAGAGTCTCATCTTGCTTGGCACTTAAAGCATTTTCTAGGTTACTGCTCACTGAGGAAGGGCCGACACTGGTCTGTAGAGTTTTCTTCTCGGCCATTTTCTGAAAGCATTATGGACACAAGTCAACATGAATGGGGTAAAAAGCATGTTGTGCAGATCCCCCCCCAAAAAAAAAGCAAAAACAAAAAACCCAAGCCCCCAAAAGAACTCAAGCAATTTTTTTAAAATCTTGCTTTTAATTGAACAGAAAACTAGCCACATCTTTTGATCCTGCTTCCTGCTGTGCATAGCTGTATTTGGTTTGCATGGCCAAGTTTTGCTAGTGGTGGTGGGGGTACAGGAGTGGCTTTTGTGAGAAACTGGTAGAAGCTTTCTCCATATCTAGCAGTGCAAATCCCTGGTGGCTCCAAGGATGGATGTGCTGCTGGCCATGGCTGAGCCAATTAGGAACAGTGGTAACCCCTCTGTTATAACATAGTTAAGGAAAAAAAAAAGAAAAAAAAAAAAAAGAAGAGATATTGCACAGATGTAATTACAGCCAGAAAAAAGTGGCATGAGAACATGGGAGAGGAACATCCCTGCAGATAGCAAGTGCAGTGCAGAAGGAGGGAGAGGAAGTGCTTCAGGCACCAGAGCTGAGATTCCCCTGTAGCCTGTGGTAAAGACCATGGTGAGGCAGCTGCGCCCCTGTAGCCCATGGAGAACCACAGGGGTGCAAAGATTAACTCACAGCCTATGGAGGAGACCCAGGCCAGAGTAGATGGATACCTGAGAGGAGGCTGTGAACCCATGGGAGGCCTGGGTCCTGGCAGGGACCTGAAGAACTGTGGGAGAGGAGCCCACACTGGAGCAGGTAGGACTTGTGACCCTGTGGGGGACCCAGGCTGGCACAGGCTATGCCTGAAGGACTGCACCCCAAGGAAGAGTGACCCACATTGCAGTAGCTTCTGGAGAACCACTGCCCATGGGTGGACTTAGGTTGGGAAAGTTCATGGAGGACTGTCTCACCCATGCTGGAACAGGGGAAGGACTCCCTTCTCTGAGCAGTGGCAGAAACAAGGTGTGATGAACTGACCTTACCCCCATTTCCCATCTTCATGCACCACTGGGGGGAGGAGGTGGTGCTAGGAAGGAAAGATGGATGGGGGAAAGGTGTTTTTAAGGTCTTATTTTATTTCTCATTATTCCAGTCTGATTTTGCTAGAAAAAAAATCAGTAAATATCTCTAACTCAAGTCAGTTTTGCCTGTGTCAGCACTTGGTAAGTGATCTCTCCAGTCCATAACTCATTTATATAAAATATAACTTTGTTACATTTTCTCTCCCCTGTGCAGCTGCAAAGGGGACTGAGAGGGGGCTTTGGTGAGTGTCTGGCATCCTGCCAAGGTCAACTCACTACAACAGGTCATTGGCTTATGTCTCTGCAAAGCCTTCCATTCCTCCATTCCTTTAGTCTGCCTCAACCTTTGCTGTCTGTGCTAACAATTAATAATGAGAGTTTCAATGAACTTCCAAATGCATGCATATTTTCTCATCAACAAAACAGCAGAGAAAACAAAAGCACAATGCTAGCTGAGGAACAGTGCTATTTTTAAGTTTTCAAGCAACCAGGCTTCATATATAGTGTCCCAAGCACTAATTACTGAAGACTACCCTGTCCTGAGTCCTCAAAGAAACTGTTTCCAGGAACTATTGCCACTTTTCTAGCCTAGCTTCCAGCTATAGATATGAATATAGACTAAGGTAAAAGTTACTTTCAATTTAATCAAGATAACTGTATTTAAAACTAGCAGTTTAAAATGTCTGTTAGAACTCTGACCTCAGACCAGCTGTAACACAGTCTAATTCATCACTGCAGCTATTCACCCTTTAAAAGCAATTGGGTAACCATGAGGATTTTAATACTGCATCCTTACCTGAGATCAAACCAAGCTGAAGAAACTTGAATTACACAACTCACAGAACATGACTGATCAGTCATGTATAAACCAAAAGGAAGTAAATTAGCAAGTTAAGCTGTTAAACAAAGCAAACTCTACTACTCTGATTTCTGCTCAGGTATGCTCTCTTACACCTAAGCCAGTACCAGTGGTACACAAAAATAAATAGAATCCAATTCTCTCATCCCAGTGTTGGGAGACCCAATGCATCTGTTTGCTCCCTATGTCTTCAGGGTCACAATGACCATTTCTGTTCTCTCAAAAAGACCTGAAAAGTCACTTAATTTCTTGTGACTACACAAATGGAGAAAAACCCTTCCATACACTTCTTTCCAATCTCTTTTATATAAACCATTTACAGTAGAGATATGGATACCGGAATGTTTGGTTTTGCAGTACTGAAGAGATCATCCTCATCATCATCCCCAAAAAGCCCTCTTCCAGGTGATAGCTTCAGGATACGGTTTGCAGACTAAAGCAACAGAAGACAAAAGAAAGATGTGTCACAGATCCAAAGCACATCTCTTTCAGTCCATGATGCCAGAATATAACTGACACGAGCATTTAGCCCTCCCTGGAAATCACTGACTTCTAAGCAGTGTCCAAACAACAAATACCAGGACACTGAACATTTCAAAGACTGTTTTTAAACAGGAGGTTCAGAGGAGGACTTTGAGCTCACCATTGACTTCTTGGGGCTGGCAAAGAGGTCTACGTCTGGGTCATTGTCCTTCTGAAGTTTGTGACTGAAGAGAAGCTCTTCGTCTTGAAAGACCCCAGTGCTTTTGGGCCGAGTACCTTCCTCAGAAGCCTGGAAGAAGAGGAGGAAGGTCACACAGTGAGAAACTCTCTCTCTGAGGAAGTTATTTGCCTCATGATAAGGAAGGTTACAATTCCCCTGAGGCTACACTACAACTCTGTACTGGTAACAAAAATACAACTTATATGGCTGGTTATGTTTCATTTTGACAAATTTACAAAACTTATAATGTAAGTATTTGTATTTACAGTTCAATTTAATGATAAGACATTCACCACAATGTGAGGGTCTGCTGATCTAAGATCCAGCTGCTACTATTTACTTGTGAAGCTTCCTTCAAAGGAAAAAAAAAATTTTCAGGATGTTATCATGACTGTATAGTAAGGTTTATATTCCAGTAAGACTTTTATGCCTCAAAAATTTCAGGTAAGGATGCAGGACATCGTATTGAAAGGAAGAGAAACTCTCAGTTACCTTCCTAAGGAACATTTTCAAAGAAGACTAAAAGGCCTTTTAACAAAAGGCCTGTAAAGCTATTATTGTTACTAGACTCCCTGTTCTTGTCCTGTCAAAGCAAGCAAACGCCCACAAGGAAGAACAGAACATACCACCTTTGGCAAGAACTTGTACTTTCAAATTTGCTGCTGTGGGGAAGATTGAAGTTGCATGTATCACCCTATAAGCCCTCCATTACCTGGCAAAGTTATGGATATCAATTCCTCGAGCACCAAAACCAGTGCCTTTGTGTGATCCTGGCCATTGTGGGCACCCAGGTCTGGCTTGCAAAGGCAAAGGCCCCACTTAAATGTCCAGGTAAAAAACACATCTATGTTTCACCACTCATTTGTCTGTATTTAAATTCAAATTAAAGAATGCTTCTTCAGAGCATGACTGGGCAGCCAGTACCATGACACCAGACTCAAAATCCAGGCAGCAAGAGTGGCTATCGTACGAATAAAGCCTGATTCTCCTCATTCCTATTCAAGTCTCCAGGAACCCAGAAGGCCTGACTAAATTTAATTTCCAGTATACAATTTTTCATCCATACACCCTCTCCTATGATTTTTCTTACTGTGATTTCTTTATTACATTCTCAGCCTCTCTGTGCACCAGCTTTAATTTCATATCAAAAGCCAGGTCACATTTTTAGATCATTAGAACTGCTGTTTATGACCAGATATGTGAAAACCTAATGCACATCTAGAATTATCCACACACAAAACACATATTAAATTGAAATAAGCAAGAAAAATAGTAGCACCTTTCAGATTTGTATATCAAAAATGTCAAGTTCATAAATTACCATTCTGATTTTTGCATTTCAGCACCTTAATCACTTTGTGACTATTATATGCTGACAGATGAGAGCTTTGAAGGAAAGATTTGAATGGATTTCTATTTTTCCAGATTCATAGGACAGATGTGGCTTCTTCCAATCATCTCCCAGTATGCTCCCCACAAAAAACCAAACACAGTATTCATTCACAAGCAGTAAACAAGGGCCCATGCTAACAATCCATTTTAACTCAGAAGCTGCTCTAAACAGTGATTTTTCTCCAACAGTCATCTATTTCATTCAGTTCCAAGGGCTTCTGAATAAAGTGTAAATAGCCTTTAGGACTGGCAGCTTACTTTACACACTAAGATGACAAAACCTTGTGGTACACTATAGTATACAGTATTTACTTTTTATCACTACTTCAAACTTAAGAGTAAAAATTTCAGTACATTTGCATCAAGTAGAAATAAGAATATTGCCATAGATTCAAGGATATTGCTGCTGAAAATTCCAAGTCCACCTCTTGATGGTATACACTAGATCAGAAAACCCAGAGTAAATAGTATGGTAGCTGGAAGCTTTTGTAAAAAAATGAGTAACACATACTTGAAAAACAGAAATAAACATAGGATTAAGATAATTATTGCTGAATCTAAACCTGAAGGCATATATCCAGCAAGCAAACTGTAACAATATAATTAAAAAAAATGAAAAGAGAGATAAACCACAAGACTTAAAATTCTGCATCCTTTTACTTCCTAGAACTTTGACCTTCAGGAGTAACTGAAGAGTCAGTTTTGTAAAGCAAAAATCAAGTAGCTGCACCAAAACATCTGTATATGAAAATAATTTCTTTTTGTATTAGCATGATGCAAAATGCTTTCAAGTTAGTGGGACAGGAAAATTTACAAAAGGATTCAGGATCACAAGGAAGAGCAGGAATTAATTCTCACCCTGGAATCTGGAAGGTTAGAAACTGAGAAACGTAAGCCTGCGTGACATGAAGAGAGGGAGAGGGAAAGGTAAAAACAAAACCTTGCCTAGAAAAGCAGAGATAGAAATACCATTTCTGGTATTCAAGAACTTCCTTACACTCACCACAACAACTCCTTTCTGTGCATTTTTTATGCCATTATCATCTTCCAGTCTTTCGTCTTCCTCCTCCTCAAATAAGCTTAGCACTTTCTTTGCTTGGCTTTTCACATCTTTCCCCAGAGCTGGTGGTGATGTTGCAAACAGATCTGAACTGCTAGCTGGCTCTGAAGATATTACTGCAAAAGGCTCCACCAAAGAAGAAAAAAAAAAGTAACACATCAGCTTGTTACTTATTTCAGGTTTGCCCAAAAGCCCCGCTAAGCATTCTTGGTTAAATATCAGCAGTGACCAGAGTTTTGCAATCATTACCAAGCAACTAACTTTTCCCAAACAGACAGAATACTAAAATGCAGGTTAGCACCTGACAGTTGACAAAGAAAAGAACACAATTTCAGCTCTGAAAGGAAGACAAATTTCCTCCTGTATTTCCTCCAAATTTCCACCCTACCCTGTGGCACTATTGATAAGCAGCTTCCTGCGTTAAGTTTTTCTCCTCATCTCTATGTCAGGCTGTACATGCACCACAAGGCTGCACTAATCAGCTTTCCACTATCTCTGTGTTACCTAGCTCATACCACTTGGGATACTTTGGGGTAAACAGCAAGTACCAGAACCTTAAATGTGCTCAGGAAAAGTGTGGAGAGTAAGAACTAAAATGGAAATTCATCAGCTGGTAATTCCTTGACAATCACTCAGTAAGATTATGCCCAAGATCAGTTCTGTTGAAGCTTCTGCAATAATACACCCAATACTCATCAATACTGGTCCGTAACAGTATTGCCCAGCAGAAATTCACAATCCTGAAGGCCATAATAACACTCTATAAATCATCACACATTATGGTAAAACAAAGTTATTAAGCTTGAATTAAAATCTATGTATTTATACAGGTTATGTTTCAAGGGAAAGCTCTGTCCATGTAAATAAAGATTACCCAACCCACTCTGGAGAGAAAACCAAAACAGATTCTGCCAGCCTCCTTCCCCCCCAAAAAACCCAATCCCTCTCAAGCACATCAGCTAGGAAACAATTTTTAAAGTGATTTTGCTAAATGGAGACAGAATTGCTCTTTTCTCCAATCCAGAAAAATATTTATGTGCCAGAGCAGCACTGTTTGATTGTGTTTTTTTTTTTTTTACTGAATCTTTACCAAACTTTAGATTAATGTAAGAAAATCCCTCACTTTTTCCTCTGTTTGCTGCTCTGTAACATCAATTCCTTGAGACACAGGAGCTGCTCCACGTTCTTCTGAACACCACAGTGTATCTTCTACCTGGTTAGATTTCACTGTTCTATCTGGCAGATCTTCCTCCTTTTCTTCTTCATTAAAGATAAGTGGTGCTTGTGCTGGTTTTACTTTCTCCTGCAAAATTAGGAGAATGTTGGTGACACAGAATTGGCAGTTATATATAAAAAGCATATTCTGCCGTGGGATAGCAGAGTCTGTTTGCCTACTGCAAAGGTCTAGGACACTGGCAACATACCTGACTTCTCCTATTTTCCTCCCATGGGACATTCCGGTTTGTGACTATTAATTTCCAGTACTATGAGTTTTTGAATCTGGTTGAAGAGTGCCAGGAAGCACATGTAAAGGAATCCCAACTGCAGATACAGCTTTATTAAACCCTTGCATCTCCCACTCTCCATTCCAAAGCACAACCAGACAGGCAGTGCATCATGGGCTAAGATACTAAGACAGAGGATGGCACGAGCACACAATAGGGAGGGTCAAGTAAGAAGCCTGTTTACACATCTGAATCATCTTGGGTAGGGTAACACAAAAAGTTAACCCTGGGTACTGAGTCAGCAGTAAGCTGTTTGTTCCTTTTAGTGTACTTTAATGGTTGAGAGCTTTCAAAACATCCTTAGGATGTGCTTTTAGCATAAACCAAACAAATTTAGGGTAAGTGGTCAAGAAAATTTTGAAGTCTCTATTAGGCTAATAGTAAGAGTGTACATGTAAGACTTCAGTCTTCCCTGTTCCCACTCCCAATTTGCTAGAGTTACCATTGTGTACAACGAGTTAAGACTTATATTCAGTACCTAACAACAAAGACTGTAAAGAGACTGTAAAAGTGTTCCATGTCACTTTTAAAAGAAGGGGGAGTTACCACTGCAGCCTTAGCAGCTGAAGGAAGTAGCACTGATTGGGAGCTGAAGAATGATTCTCCATTAATATCATCATCTTCAAATAACAATGATGGCTTCTGTGGCTTTCTTTGGCTGCAGTGAGAGAGAGAAGAAAGTGGAAGATTCATCTACATCTGTTTAAAAGCATCACTTAGGGCCATCATTTGCAGCAAGTGCTCCCAGATACAGCACTTGGCTTCTTTACTGTCCCAACAATTCCAACACCCTCTTTCTTGTCTGCAAAGCTTTCTGCAGAAGTGGAGATTTAAAAAATAAAGGTCAAGAGGATTTTATATCACTGGCATAGAAATGGAAAGGCCAGTTCAGTGCAGGCAAGGAGAATGACCCACCACAGATACAAAAGAGCCCAGCACTGCTCCTTCCTACTCACACACCCCTACTTCCTCCTCAGCAACAGTACCAATAATCAACACTTGCAATATGCCTGGGTCCATCTGGTTTTCAAAGGCCTGCTGGGCTGTTCTAAATAAATGTCTCCCCACTCCTCTCCCAGGACTGTCACCTCTCTTTAGTGATTGCAAATAAGTCCTCCTCATCCTCTTCCTCAAAGAGGCTTGTCGTCTTCACATCTTTAGCCTGACTGACAGTGCTAGTTGGTTTTGCAAGGTCTTCAGAAGGAAGTTTAGCTGGCTTGGAGACATTCCAATGTTCCTTAAAAAGAAGAAACAAGTTTTCTTTTGTATTGGTCAAAGCCCCTTTGCAACCTTCTCTGTAATGAACACTTCATCATTTTGGCAGTCCTTTAATCTCTCTCTCTACTAGTTTACTTAGCTGCCTGCATTTTAGCCACTGTAATCTGACATTTCTCAGGCTTTGCAGAGGGCCTGGTCACCTTTCGGCACACAGTATTAATCCAGCAAAATACAGTACACACACTTTGTTACAGCTGCTCTTGACAACTGAGGTCACTGTCAACTGCAGTGTCACAAAATCAGGGTCATTCAGTAGAACCTGACCGGAGCCACTAAATTGTTAGCAAGACTGATGTACAACAAGAAAAGGAAAAACAAGAAAAAAAAAAACCAAGAAAATAAAAAACCAAGAAAAAAAAAAAAACCAAGAAAAAAAAAACAAGAAAAAAAAAAACAAGAAAAAAAAAACAAGAAAAAAAACCAAGGAAAAAAAAATAAAAAAAACAAGAAACACCCCCCCCCCCCCCCCCCCCCCCCCACATATATACCCAAGACACCTCCTTACTAGGAGTGCTCAATGCTGCATTTACTTCCTTCACATTACTTCTCCCCCAGGCACCCATCCACAGCTACCATTTATTCAAGTCTACACACTAAACAAGATTTTTGTTTTGCTATTCCCAGCATTTCAAGTGGCTTTCCCCAGTTTCCCACCTTGGTTTGTCCTCTTTGTGAAAGGGACGACAGGCATGACAAAGTTTGAACTTGGTTTTTCTACATTAAGATTAAAATGCATCTAAAGACATTACTGTTGTCTACTAAACAAGGAATTACAGGACAAGTAATAAAGCCTATGTAACACAGTAATATTTAGAGATAGGAGGACTAAGAAGAGTCTGGATCCTATTCATTTGAGCTAATTTAGAAGTTTCCAGACAAGTTTTAAGTTTTTAATTTACTTCAGTGTCTCTAGCTTTCATTTAAGATGAAGGACAAGACCTAGCCCATCCCTAGAAGAGGACTGCTCTATGGGAAACCTTATTATTTATGTATCATTTTCTCATCCCTAGATTTAAAAAATCAAAACAGTTCAAAGAAAAAAAAAAATCAGGAAAACTTAAGCAAATAAAAATTCCAATAAACAAAACCACATACAAAAGAAAACCACCTCAAAACAAAGAAAAATCTCAACACATATCTATCTAGAACCGATAAACTTTCCCTACAGAATTTAAAGCAGTAAGAACAGACTTATTTTTCCCTTTTAGTGTTTTTAAGTCAGATTTGTTGGCAACAGTCTCCATTTGCTATCAAACTTCCTATAAATTACATTGATAATACTGATTTTTCTCTTCCACATGACTTCTGTTACCTAGATCCTGTGAAAATTTGGACCAAGGATCAGCCTTCTTAACTGCAAAGAAGTCAAAGGACTGGGGTAGGCATGGCATGTGGACACATCAGAGTTGGTCTCTGGTTCCCTTCTCAAAAGCTTTATGCTTTGCTCAGCATAAAGCCCAGCAACCAGTTGAAAGTAAGCACTTTGAACCAAATCTCACTCCTCAGTACCTCCTCATCACTGCTGAAGAATAAGCTGGAAGCTTTCTTGAGAGGCCCTGGCTGTTTTGCTTTCTCTTCTGGGGACTTTTCCTGGTGCTTCTTAGCAGGTCCCACAGCAAAGAGATCCTTAAAACAAAATAAAATATAATATTATAAAATAAGTAAAAGCCAAAGCCACAATGAAAAGCTCATTGAGAAATCATCAGCATGTAAGATATTATTGCCATCCACTTCTCATATAAGCAGGATACAGAAATGGTGTCTTTGGAAGACAATTTCAAGTTTAACACCATATTCTGGTACAAGGAATTCTACACATACAGCATTTGCTAGACCAGAAGCCTGTAAACACACAGCCTGGTTCTGGCCCACAGATTCTCCACCAGAAGACATAACCAGCAGCCAGAAACCACCACTCAGCAATTCCGTAGCACAGCAGCCAACACAATGGGGCACTGTTTCTAACCCATATAATGAAATGGAGAATGAATCCTATTCTGAGGACAGGCATTAAATGAGCTGAACAAAAACCACTGGGTAAAAAATTAAAGCACACACTAATTAAAAAAGTTTTAAGGTTACTTGCACAAACTTGTGCTCTGACCTCTGTTTCCATACTAACAGTCATGATTCTTACACACTGAGGAGTGAGGAAAAAAAAATACAGCCACGACAAGAGAAGCAAGGTTTAGGATACAACAGCTTATTGAAGTTAGTATTTGTTCTACTGCTCAGTGTTCTCTAGTCCTATCAATCAGGGGGATAACATCCTTCACGTCCAGAGTTGAAATGCACTGACTGCAAACTACTTAAAAGACCTCAAGAACATGCAAGACTCCTCACTCCCACTCTCCTCCACAGTGCTGTCCACATGATCAGAACTGCTGCACAATGCAAGATCAATTTAGTGCTCCATTTGCAAGCCCAGTGTTGTACATTTCTGAATATTTCCTGCTGCATTTGCAACATCCTGTGAAGGCGGGTTCCCACACACAGCCAGTATCAGGAAGTGGTACTTACCTCTTCATCATCATCAAACAAGGAAAGTGGAGCTTTTGTCATGGACTTTCTGGTGGGGAGAGATGTAGCTTTGGACTTCACAGGTTTACTTGATGAAAACAAATCCTATGCAAACCAGAGAAATGTCACTTTGCAAAGCAAGGCTGTATGTTTAAGAACTCTAAAGGAGACATTCATGTTTTTCCTTGTGAAAAAAGATGTTTAGAATGCTTAAGAAGCAGTGGCTGCCTTATCTGATGTACCAATCACTTGCAACTGGACAGGGATTTTCCTGATCTTTTCAGGTTAATTGCTAACTGAAAACCAAAATGAAATATAAGCAATTTTTAATGATTCTTGCTCTTAATTTCCTGCTCCCTCCTGTCTTCAGGCTTTTAATTTATGCCTTTGTGTACCACTAATGTTTAACTCCCTGAAGACAGGGAAAACAATCAAAGAGCTTTCACTCTTGGAGCAAGAAGGAACCTCCAGAACAGCTGCAAGTATACGCATGGATGTCAGACTTCCCCATCCTACAAAATGCACAGAGACCCCAGATGTGGGACGAGTGGACTGAAGCCAGGATGACTGAGATCCCAAGGATTTCTGTGGGGATTTCTCAAAGAAATACTCACTTCAGAATCCTCCTCATCAGAGAAAAGTCCTCTCTGTTTTCTTGGAGGCGTTTCAGATAAAGGCTTGAAGTCCTCACCTGAAGATGGTTGACTCTTTAGGATAAACAAAGACACTGCATCAGCTCCCACTGAGATTCAGTAAGGACTGGCACATCTAGGACACATTTTTTTGCAGTAGCCAGGAGAGGGCATGACCAGGACCCAAATGTTATTTTATACCACCTCATGTCACTGCTGGGGATAGGGGGAAGAGAGTCTCTTCAAGGGTGAAGCATATCTCTTAAGTCAGCTCAAGTGGCAGTGGCAGAGGCAGTGCAAAAATCATTTGCCTCTTTTTTTTGTATCTTCTGTCATTAGCATTGCTGCTGTTGCTGTTAGCTTTTCTACCTTGTTTCAAGTAAATTGGTTTTATCTCAACCCCTGATCTTTACCCTTTTGTGCCTCCAATTCCCCTCTTTAGCACTCCCCCGGGAGAGAGGGATAGCAGGAGTGAGCAACAGCATAGTTGCAGTGGGGGCACTAAACTGGGAAGTACCTTTCCTAAACCATGACAGACTAAGAGGCATGCTGATGGCAAAATCCCCGCAGCTGAAGGAACAGAACCCAAGCTTGTCATCTGTAGGCTGAAGTCCAAAACTCATGTGCTATGCACAGGTGACTTGCAGGTCTTACCACAGACCTCCTCTACCACACCATCCTTCTCAGCAGAAGAATGTATGCAGCAACTCATGCCAGGCCTCGTGAGCTAAAGGAAAATGTTTCTCTTAACAAGCTGTTTTTCATAAAGGACAAGGGACAGTTTGTGCCAGCCGTCATTTCCTGCATTATCACAGCACAGCCCCAGCCTGCCACCAGCTATATTGCCATTAAACTTCGAATGATCCCAGACCCAAGCACTACTGTCATAAAGCCTGGAGTATAAAACAGCCCTCTTTTCCTGACTGAGCAGGAGGGGTGCTGCTGAATCAGTTTTCATCCTCTTCTTCAGGAAAGCCAAGTGCTGTGAGATCCCTCCCATTACTGCTCCCACTTCACTGACCATGGATACTCTTGCACAGCAGCAGAAATAGAAGCTGGCTTTGGCCCCTGTGCTCAGGTGCTTCTCATAGGACAATATGGAGTAAGTGCTACAGCAATTTGCATTAGACATCTCCAACAGTACCTCTCAGTCCAGAGGGGAGAAGAGTCACTGCAGCTAATTATGTTCAAATACTCATTGGATAGGAGTGTAAAATGAGTATATACAGTATCTACTGCAGAAACAAAGAGCATTACTACTTTCCTCAAGGCACTGTTCTGAAAGTGGAGGGGAGTTAGGAGGTTCTCATAACTCTCTATAGATGTGCTCAGCACCACATTCAGAGCTTTCTACAACTAAGAGGAGTTTTCAGCTGAAAAACAGTTTTCTAAATGCTCCAAGTTTTGTATATGCTTAGGTAGAACCCACCCTCTTCTCTCATAATACAAACAAGCTATGGGTTACCAGTGAAGTTGCTGTCCGTGGCTGGTGTAAGAGCAGGCAGTCTCTGCAGCACAGAATTGTGACACCACAGGTTCGTAACTCAGGCTGGTTTCACTTCAGCCATGAAATTCATAAGCATTTTTTATTATCAGAGGCTTACATTTTGCTCTCATTTCAATCATCCTGCCTCAAGATTCTTTCAGTCACTGCTCACACAAATAAAAACCTCAAATAAACCCCAAGTTTAAAAGGCAAACAGCATTTAAGGACCACTGAAGCACTAAATTATGGAAGACCCTATGAACCTAATCTTATTTCATATATATGTCACTTTCATAGTGTTGTATATGGAATGACTACTTCAACTTCACTATAAACATTTCCTAAAACCTCAGCCATACAATCCATTTTTATGCCATTACCTTTTTTTCCATTATTGTCTCCCTATGGCTTTCTGTTTCTTTAGTTGTCCCAGCAATCTCAGAAGGAATGGCAGGTTTCTCCTTGAATAAGTCACCTTCTTCATCGTCATCAAATAGGTCAGCTGTGGACTTGACTATAGAAAGAGACAAAACAAACAGGGAATGAGGAATACAGAACAAGAGAAGAGAGTCTCTAAAGATACCATACTGTTTAACAATGATCAGAATCAGGAGCCTTTGAGAGAAAAAGCCAGAACAAACTCTCAAAGTGAAACACCACTTACCTGAAAGCACTGGTGACAGAATATGCCAACAGCTGAGTCAGCTGACACCTCTAAAGGCAGTGTTTTGTATTGGCTTAGCACAATAATTAGCACTGACCCTGCTAATAGGGAATGTTGGGCACAAGGATTCAAGGCTGTGTGAATAAAGCCTGTACCAATCCCCTGATTCAAGTCTAGATATTGTCCTAGTGGTAGAAGGAGCATCCTTAGAAGTCAGGGGAGAGAATGTACAAATATACCAGCCTCACACCACTCTGATGAAAAGAAATACCAATGACAAGAAAACCCTCTACAACAGAACACCATAAACAACCAAAACCACAGCCCCTCAAAACCCAAGCGGAAGTAGCAGTAATGAAGGTGTGAATATTTTAACTCATTGGTCCCTACCAGTTTGAATTTTGATGACCTTCAGTGTTGAATCTTTCACCACAAATGTTTACAGGTACCTGTATCTGGAGGCTTTTTAGTTGCTTCCACAAAGAAGTCATCATCATCATCATCATTATCAAACAGAAGAACTTTCCCAGGCTGTTTAGGAGTTTTTTCTATGTTCTGTGCTGCAGATTTCTTGTCTTTTTCCTCAGTTACAGTGGAACTAAACACATCACTTCCTCCTGCAGGTCAGATGGGGGCAGAATAAAAATCAAAGAAACAGTGTGTCCAGAGTGTCCAAAAAGCTGAACTTGTGCCATAGTAAGTGACATCAGGTATAGTTTCCATCTCAGCAACTTTTTAGGTGCTCCTGCAACAGTGCCACATCAAAAGCATTAGCTAGACATATTCTGATAAAGCCAGGACACAGACAACCCCTCACTCTCATTGCAGCCACTTCTTCCTCAAACCTGCTCAACTTCCCTAAGAACATCAGCCAGACTCTGTGTTGAAGCTAGAAGACTCAGTAGCCCTACACTGTCTCCCCTATGGACTTCCCAAACCAGAATCCTGCTCTACTAACTAGTACACCACGGCAAAATAAAAGTGGTGACTGGGGAGAGGGAAGGACAGGGGACCGAGTTCTTCCCAGGAGCCACACTTGCCATACCAGCCCACCAGCCATACTGCAGTACGAGGCTGGGTTTGGCTGCGAGATCCCTGTGCACGCCAGATATGGCAGGGATTAATCAGAGCCAGCCAGAACAACTGCTCCTTCTGCACCTGCTGTGGAAATGTCCAGCCTCAGTGCTAAGTTCATGACCATCTGCAAACACTTCTAATGGTCTAAGCCTGTCTTTTTGCTTCTCATGTGTAGATGCTTGGAAACGAGACAGAGGTGGGGAGATATTTAAATGAAAGCTTGGCAGAAAGTAGAACAACTGCTATTTGGTTAAGTCAGCAGACTGCATAAAAATTTTGATCAGCAGGAGGTTCTTATTTTAAAAAAAGTGTATTATGCAATTATAAAGTGCCTCAGGATTGGCAAGAATACAGCCACAATATTTGGCTATTTATTAAAGATTATTGAGTTCCTAAACAAACTGTTCACTAGAATAGCAAAAGAGCCTCAATCCTGGCTTTTCTCTGGTGACTTAAGTCTGTCTACAAGTTATTGAGAGGGAGGAACTGAAGACTAAACTCACTGCTTACACAACAGTACCTCCAAGAAATGATAAAAAAATCCCACACATCAATCTGCTGTTTTAAACCCTGCTGCTGAGTTTTACAATTATGTAGATGTTCCACTGTTGACATGTATCTTTGACCCTGGAGTAAAAGTCTGTATTTGTGTACTTCCTACTCTAAAAATTATGCTGACTGAGGGCTCAGTTAACTGAAGCCAGTCTTAAAATAGGCCTTTATTAAGAAAGCCCAAAACTTAAAATTCAGGTACCTCAATCAAGTGAAGAGCCCACACACTGACAGAAATCTTTGTCAGTAAATTCAAAAAGACTGGTGATGTGTTTCTTTTTATTGATCAGCTTGGATTCTAATACAAAACAGAGATTTTAGTACAATTCTTTTTTACTTTTAGCTCCAAGTTATAGATCTGGTTCTTCTCTATGTATGCAGATCCTCTATCCTCTGCAGATCCTTTAGTTGGACTAAACATAGGCACTTGATTAAACTGTTTCTCTGCTAACCCAGGGGAATACGATCAAATGTGAAAGATCAAAATGCACTTCCTTGTCAGAGCACAGGTGGAAGCTGTGACTGCATGCACAGCAGAATTAAGCTGTATAATAACAGCTGAAGTGACACACATTATTAAAAGTTCAGCACAACACTTGAAGCTGACAGTTGCTAGTATCTGCCACCAGTGACACCTACCTTCAGAGCTCCTCCAGAATCTCTGATTATCCATAAAACATGCTGCAGTTTAGGCTTAGCATGATAGAAGCATCTGTATTTGTCATTAAGCATATGATCAAGCAATGCAGTGCTGCTGTATTTGGACAGTTTTTTCTTTAAAACCTCAGCAGTAGGTTTTAAAGAAAAGAGCATTTTGTGCATGAAGCAATTGGCTATTGAATAAATCATACCTGGAAACAGAAATACTGCACCTGCAGGAACTTTCTTTAAGGACTTTGTAGAGGATGCTGAAATCATAGGAAGTACAACACAAATGGATGCACTTATTTTATGCTGTCAAAGCCTTCAGAACTCTACCACAGAAACAGGAATCCAAGAAGTTGTCTGAGTCGCTTTTTCTTTTTAACAGTTCAGAAGTCTTTACACATTCTCCTTTAACTTCTGGGCTTTTGTAAATACATGTAGCAGTCTATTTTTTTTTTCCATTTTAACTCCACTGAACAGCTCGACTACACTGAAGCTTATAAGCACATTACATGTTTACATATAGCATTATTTACAACAGTTCACATTTACACACTCAAAACCACTTCAATGCAATACATTCAAAACAAAATGGCTTAGTCTCCCAACACATATCTGAAAATTCCTCAAATATAGTGCTTCAGTGAAAGTCCTGTAATACAGAATGCGTGCTCACAGTCCTTAATGGTCTAGATATACACCTAGTGGGAAACTCATGTGAATTAATCTGCAGGAAGAAATCTCTGCTCCCCTCAAACCCACAACTGGATCACGCAAAGTAAACTTGAGAAGCTGGAACCCAGCACACACAGAGAGCTCTGCCAACAGCAGTAAGGACATCCTTTCAGCTGTAGGAGAGCAGCTGTGTGTAACAGATCACAGCAAACAAACACATGGAAAATTCACCACAGCTGCTCTCTGTTAGGACTGGTGAGGAGAAGAGACTTGCTCTGCAATTGCTACACCAGGCTTTCTAGTTTGGGAACAAACAGTCGAGCTGTTAGCAGTAATGAATCACAGTACAGGCAAGACTACAGGAGGCAACTCTTGGCTCTTACCTTCACTTACTGAGACTCGTTCCTCTCTCTTTTTTGATTCTTCTCCTTTTGGTGCTTCAGCAAAAAGATCACTCTGATCATAGATGAAAATGAAAAGGGGAGGAAGTGGTGAATTTGTTTTTGTAGATTACAGATGCTGATTTTTCCATACTGAATGTCCACTTCTGAGCCAAGACAGAGGAGGTAATCACCACTCCCTTTTCAAAAGGATGTCTGCAAATACAGACTTAAACCTAGGTACTCAAGTGTTAACTTGAGTGCATACATTCAGAAAAGCTGCTCTCTTCTAAAATTTAATTTACTGATCACTAGTCTGTCTGCTGAGGAGATGGAATGACCTTTTATTTGCACATCTTCAAGGACTTACAGTAATTAATCTACAGCTGGGTAGATCCTGATTATACCCTTCTAAGCTTTCCTACTGAAATTTATACAGTAAGGTTTGAGGGAAAAATCCAGGTCAGGACAAGCATAAAAATACTCCTGAACTTCATGTGGATAAAACAAATGTGCAGAGAAACACACTACTGCTCAAAACCATTGCAGGACACTCCCAACAGTCATTCTTGTATTCAGGCTGAAGTGCTGTGCACCAATCTCCAATGATCACAGCCTGGATTTCCAGGAAACCTCCAGTTCTTTTGAGTACTGACCATGTAATTTCTTGAAAGTCTCCCTCTTATGTGAATTGGGTATTAGAGGTTGACTACCTGGAGACTCAAAATACATGGTCTTTGTATAAAACTTTGTCGAAAGAAGGCAAAACACTTCAGCAATTGTATGGGAGTGCAGGGGTGTGGCAGAGGTGTCAGTGATCAATTGCCCATTTGTCACCTGTTATTTGCCTGCTGCCCTGCTGTGTCTGCCTGCTGGTACATCCAGCCTCCTCCAATACACAAGTAAAGTGAAGCTAAGTCACCCTTCTGAGATGTTTCACTTTAGACAACAGAAAACCAAGAACAGGTGTATGCAGGCAGGCAAAAATCACAGATAGATCTGCTTGGCTGTCCTGTGTCTACACAGATGAGGAAAGTAGTCTCAGTAATAAGTCACCAAGAGGTAACCAGTGATGGCTTCATCCAAATTTGCACTGATACAAAGCTGGCTTGCACTACCAGATTATTTCTCTTGATATTCTTTTAAGCTATTGTCTTCCACTTAAAAAAAAAAAGAAAGAACATTCTTTCAATAAAGGCTGTGTTAGCATGGAAAGCATTGCATGGAACTATCCCCTTCCCTACATACAATGCCCCTGTTTGGTGCTTGTTGGCTACATTCTAGTACATTGGGTATGCTAAGCCTGAGAAACATGAGGCCTTCTTCCAGTTTCAGTCGAATACCTCCTTGGCTCCAAGGAGCACCTGATTTTTGTTCTAGCTGCAACAATGAACACAACATCCCACAAAGGCAACAATTTGACTTTTGTTCTGGACTTACCTTGACTGTCACCAGTATCAGCTGCATCAGAGGCAATCATTTGCTTTACACAGCTGTATTCTTAAATCTTAACCAGCCCTGACATCAGGTTTCTACACTCTTTCACATGCACAGTGGTAAAATAAGATCAGAAATGCACTTCATGCAATTTCTTCCTCAAGGCAGCTCTAGGTAGCACAAGAGTAAACTTAAACTGAACTTTTCTTGCCAATATATGCATCCCAGGAACTGTGCAAAAAATACATGAAACAACACAGCATAATTGCAAGAGGAAACTTCTAACAGCACAGAAAGAGAAACTCAGCAGCAGCACTGGCTACACACGGTACATGAAAGATAATGTGTGAATGGCACCATTCAGGGTTCTCTTTCCTTTACACTTCTCCCACAGAGAGAAAATGACAAAATTCAGTATTTTCACAGGCATTTTAATAGAAATCTGCTGATTTACCACCAAATGATGGCATTTGATTTACCACCAGAGCTAAAAGTAAGGGATCAATTAAGCTCTCCTGGAATCAGAACCTGTCCAGTATAAAGCTTGAACCATACTTGCATCTCTCAGCAGTAGTACTGCAGAAGAGAGGACATTGTACCAACGGGTACATAAGTGTGCCACTTGTGTAGTTATGTTTCCCCACTGGAAAGCTATACTGTTCAACAACACTTGAATATTACCAAGCAACAAAATGCTGTTTGTCCTCTGTGTCTTCCAGAGGTGGGAATTTTCAGGGATCTTTTGCTTTCTTTTTAAAAGGGGGAAACACTCAATTTCTACAATCTGCAGCATTCTCACCTCTTCATCATCAAAGAGGCCTGTTCCACCACTGAAGAGGCCACCCCTCGAACCAAATGGTGTGAAGTCCTCATCAGTCAGTTTAGGAGGCTTGAAGATATTATCATCTTCATCTAGAAGGTACAAGAGCCACGATCGTAAGACTGAACAAATTTCAGGAAAGGGAATTAGAGACAACCAAAATATAAATTGCTTTGGTTCCATCTGCTCTCATAAACATGACACAGAGAGAAGCTGCTGAAGACAGATTGGGTTGTGCAGTTACTCGAGAAGCCCACATTAAAGGAAGAACTCTCACTAAGGGTGTTCCCAGCCTTATCTACACGCACATCACAACCTACATTTGTTTACACATTCACCTTGAAGGATGCTCACTGATACCCCACCCACCTTCTATAGCAGAGGCCAGGATTTAAGTGGTACCTTACAATCCAGCCCAAAATTCAAAAACAAGAGAGGAGGATATCCTACCATCCGATGGGACTCTAACTTCCTTCTTCTCTTTTGCGGTTTTCCTTGTTTTGGTCTCTGATGACACAGCTTTAAGAATAAAGTTTCAATTAAAAACTAGTCCACCTTTACTTACAGTTAGAGATCAATCTATGGGAAAAAGAATCTAAAAAAACAGCAATCCAAGCTGACCTCTGTGCTTTCATATGTATCAGCCTGATGGAAAAATTCTATGAGATAGTTTCTAAAACTAGTACATAAAATTGGAATAGAATCATTCTTTCAGGCACCAGGGATTCCACACAGTTGTCCATATGCAGACTAGGGTCACCTGAGATGTCAAAAAAACATAGCATTCTAGACAGTACAGTTCCACACCTTTGCAGAACCTCTGAGCATCTCAAATTACTCCAGATCTGTTATTGTCTTCATTCAGCTACCAAAGCAAAGCTAGAATTTTATCTCCTCTGGCCTTACAAGGTTACTTCAATGACTGGAAGATTTCCCTGTAACTGAACAGGGTAAAGGTTTTATACTCCTGCTGATATCAGCAGATCTAGTTTGATTGTTTGAACTATGCAAGAACACACACACAGCTCTTGTCTGTTCACTTCTCAATATTACAGGTCAACAGCAGCCTCATAAGCACTTGCCAACTCAACTTCAGCCAGCTATTCTCAACTGCTGCTTTGCTGAAAGACTAAATACTTGAGAGGTCTCTCCCTCTGAAAGCAACACAAAAGTAAATGCATTATTTACTCTAAAACATTGTGAGTAACAGTAGCAAGGAAAAGTTCCTCAAAATAGTATATTTAAGCCACAGTGAAAACAAACAATCCACACCACATGAAAACACCAGCCTACTGTTTGAGGTGTTTTCCACTGTAGAGCTCACAGAAAGACCACAGTGGCCAGTAGCTTCCACATACTTACTTGAAACAGGAGAAAGCACATGTGGTCCAACATACAGAAAGAGAATTAGACTGGAGAGAAAACCTTTCCAATAATGTGTGTTTTGAGAGTGACCTGTCTCAACTGAAAGCATTGTGTTTCCCACTATAACTCTCAGTGACTTCCAATTCAGTCCTCTGAGTTATGGCCAAAGAGTTTCTGAGAGCACAAAATAGTGTCTGCAATTCCTGGTCATACTTTTACCCAATACATATTCGAATAACACATCTGTATAACTTCATGTATTGTTACCCACAATCTCCTGTCCCACACTTTCATGAGTCCCCCATTACTATACAAGCACTTTTCAAAACTTGGGAGGTAACTCACACGAATGCTCTTCATCCTGTCTGACTGGCACTTCTCCTTTGATTCGGGCTGCCAGCTCATCTGCAAACGATGTTGGCTTCTTCTTTTTCTGAGCAGCAGGGAGAAATAACATATTTCTTATATAAGATCCAGTTAGCAACTTGATGCAATTGCAATTATAAATACTGTATTCCACAGCCTCACTTGTACAATATCTTATGTAGACTGAAGCCCTCAGAAGAAAGCAGAGATTAGATATGCATCAAAGCGAATTTCTAGTTCTGATGAACACATGTCACCTGGCTTTGTAAGCAGGAGAAACAAAAGACCTTTTCCTCACAAAAATGCAACAATTCATTTCTTAATGTTCTGGAAAGACAGGTTTGATACTTCCTTAAGGTGCAAGAATCCCTGAGTTTAAAGGGGTAACACCTGAACAATCATTTTAAAAGACTACTCAGGATTTCTGGATTCACTTCCTACAGGAGCCCATTCCAGGTACTTAAGGGATTACAATCCCTCTAAGGACAGATTTTTCATACAGGAAGTCAAATCTCCCACTCCAGGAAGGCAACAATTACTCACAGGCTTTGTGCTTTCATCTATGTCTCCATCCTCATCCTCCTCTTTTTCAGAGTCAAAGAGATCACAGCCATCATCATCATCTTCATCACTCATCTGGGGTATCCTCTAAAAAACAATTAATATCCTGTTTACAAAACAAGCATAAAACTACATCTTCTTAGATAAAATATTCAAATCAAGCTTACAGAAAGGATGGGACCTTACAGCCAACTTGGAGTACTTCACAGCTTTTGAAAGGTAAGGAGGAGTGCTCCAAGCAAGTTGCTGCATTCTGTAGCACACCCCAACCCTGTTCTGTGTTATGTTACTGAATGCTGCAACTGAGGACACAAAGGCTCCCCTCACAAGACATGCACCACTATCATACACAAACTAAAGACATGGTATTTAGTCTTAATACAGGAACACCGTGGTCAATTAGTAAAAAATTGTATCATCTTGCATTGTTCTTAGGATGCACAGCAGAATGACAGACACTACATGCTCACATCCTGGTTTTAATCACATCAATAAGAGGGTAAAAAAGATGAAGTAAGCTGGATGAGAGCTGCAGGTTGGCACAGGCAAGGGCCCAGAACTGAACTAAATCACCAACAACCCAAGGATACTTGCTTATCTTAAAATACATCAGGTATACAAAGCTACCCTATGAAGGTCAGCTTGAAACAGCATCTGAATGCTTTTGCAATACTGTTTTATTAATAAGTAGATTAAATAAGAGTTGCTCTTTGCAACATTGCTCTTCTGACATTAAATCATGCCAGACATGTGGATCCCCACACAAAAGTCTTTTGCAGTGGCATGTCTAAATAGGGATAAGATTCCTTCTTCTAAAACCAATTACTAATGTCAGGCTTGAATTTTTCCATCTCAACTTTTCTCTTCCCTTCTCATTCATTATACAAGTGGATATACTGTTCAAACATCTAATACTATTCACTTTGATTTGATTTCATGTCATACCCTAACTGTACTGTTCCTTGCCTCCTGCACGGCAAGATTAGAATTTTAATTATAAACTAAATAAACCCACAGAAGCCTAATTTTCCTGGGGCAGATTCTTTGAACTCTCATGTCTCCCAAGTTAGTCCTGAGGAAAACACATATCAGGCAATGCCATCCCACATAGGGTCTGTATCTAATGACAGCTTGCAAGTATGTCTTTAAGCCCAACCCAGGTTCATTTTCAGAACATGGTGCCATTTGGCTAGGATCTGCCCATAAAAAGTTATAAAAATCAGGCCTCACAAAGTTGCTAACAGTCAATTGCCTAGAGCTCTCATCTCTTTCATGCATGCTGACTGTGCCACAAGTGTAAGGTCTTTCAGGTATGTACCAGAATGTTTAACCATACCGTCTTTTGGTCATCTTCACTAGGGTTTCCAAATTCATCATCTGATTCCTGTAACACAAGAAACCCAGAGACAAGTATCACACATTACTCCATCTGGTGGTTAATGAAGAAGGCTCAGAAACTCTGAACTTGCTGAAGTCTGGATATGCAAATCTCCTCACCATGACCTGACCAAGAAATTGTTCCCCCGCTGCTGACCATCTTTATGAAAGGAGATCACTAGCAAGTCATTAATTCAGCAAAGACAGCAGGCTCCATTGAGACTGCATCCAAGTAACTCAATTCACTTTAAGTGAGCAAAACCACCAAAAACAAACACCTCAGGAGAAAGGGATTGCTTCCACAGAACAGTTACAAAGCAGAGATATCCCAACCAAAGTAGGCAAAACATTATCAGAAACTAATATTCCAATGCAGCAGATTTATGAGGCAAAGACTGGAGGTGCATTACTTAAGGCTTTAAACTTCTTCCTCTCAGTCTCCATCCCATTCTTTGTAACTGTAATTTACAACAGATTTATTCTCCATAAATTCAATTCTTGATAAGAATCTGATTTGCTTCACAAAATTAATTTAGAGTGGAATAAAGCACTTTACTTTGAAGTATTCTACTTTAATAACAGCTAGAGTCAATACCACAAATATTCTTGGAAAGCTGCAGAGGAAACCACTGCGTAAGAACAACAACAGAAAGTATATTTATCACAATCAACACAGGCAACAAACATCTTGCAGTAGTATCTTGAGAGCCAGCATCAAAAAAGCAAGGTAGTTAATGGCCTCACACACAGGGAATGCTCTTGCAAAGCAGCTGGTACTTGCCATTTACCTCCTCATCCTTCTCTTCACTGTCAATTACACTTCCTCGATCACTATCTACCGATCCTTCTAATTTAAATGGAAACAAAAAAGTTAAGATCACACAGATACAGAACAAAGTAGTCACCATTTAAGCAACCTAAAGACTCTGTGAAGAAAAGTAAAATTCAGAGAGAGTGGGTAAAGAGTGGTTTGAAAGAGCTTTGAAAGCAAATGAAATTTTAACACTTCGTATTTCTAATGCACAAAGTACAAGTAACTGAGAAGTTACTGCTTTGTATAGTGGAAAAGTGGTTGTTACAGCATGATGAACATTTTTTTTTCCCCAGCTAATTACAGCCTCCATCTAAACATGAAAGAACAGTACACAAGATAACCAAAGCTGTGATTTAAAACAGTTAAAAATCTTGGCTTAGGAACTAATTACTTGCATAGAAATAAAAGGTTATGCCAGTACATACCTTCACTAGAGAGATCCCCAAGGCCAACATCATCCTGTTCCATAAACTGCTGAGAGCCAATCAAGTAAGGCAAAGGTCTGTCAATATAGAGATCCTGAAAAGAGACAACATTAGGTCTTTCTGCCATCTCTGAATACCCCTGCATGGCTGGCGAACACAGAAATCTTACACCCCTTATTTTAACTCAAGGAGTTAAACAAGCTTGTTTAGAGTCCCATCAAACATATGCTTCAAGTCAACATACAGCTGGGTGGGCTAGCTGATGTTTATTCCTCTCAACACTGTAAAAGAAAGTGGCTACTTCTATTTGTGTAGCCCCAACTTGTTTTCTACATACCATCAAACAGAAGAATACCCTTGCAAGGATATTCTACAGGCATCAGTTTTATCCCAAAACCTGGACCTTGGATTTTTTATTACTGGGATAGTAAAAACCATCCATAAAGATATGGTTTGTACCTAAAAAGCATGAAATTTGTATATCCCACTCCCACACAGAACTGAGGCTTCCCCTTCAAAGTTCACACCATTAAACTAACTTCCTTTAGGGTGCCATACCTTAATGCCAACCTAATTGCAAGACAAGCAGGTTACACAAGGAGTAGCTCAGCAGAGAGCACTTCTTCAGATGCAGTCATCAAATCCTCCTTTTAGGTAACAGGTTTAGGTAGCATCAGTTTTACACTGAGGCAGTAACACAGCTGATAGAAGCAAAGAGCAAGTACAAGAAACCAAAACAAGCCCAGCAAGAACAGGTCCATGTACCTTTGGCTCAAGTATCAGTTCTACTCTTTCATTACTTTCTTCCTCTTCTGAGTCAGAGTTCCCTGCTTTGATGTCTAGCTGTTCAAATGCGCTGTCCAGAACCTGCAACCCATAATTGACTGCTTCCTGAATTTTAGGGATCAGATCAGCTTCTTTCTGTTCCCGCGTCTTTTCCTTTAGTAACAGAAAAAAAACACATGCTCGCTGCATTTTACTTAAGACTCAATCTTACCACAACACACACATAAAATGTTAATTTCAAATTAGCACAATGAAAACTTTTTCACTAGGTGCATTAGAAGGATAATCAGGATTTTTTGCTTGACTTAATTAATTTTCATCACTCCAGAAACAGAGATATTCCAAACATCCACACCAGCACAGTATTGTTTTGTTTGTGCTCCTAAACTATTATGGGGCCATTAATAGTATAATACACCCAGACTGTAACATATACATACATGTATACATATATATATATATACACACACACATACACGCACACACACACATATACATAAAGCTCTCTGAGTACTTATTCCTAGGAATTATTCCAGTCAGATTCTGCTTCCCAAGTTCACTACCTGTGAATCCAGTGAAGTTGCCCAAGGCCTTAGTCCTCTTGCTGAAAAAACATGCATAACTACTTGAAAAATCAATGCATAAATTTTGTCTGCTGGATATGGTACTGAGCTTGGGGAGACCCTAACAGATGATCACACATTGTAGTAGCCTCCATTACCACTCAAATTTATGTCTCAGTGACATACACTATCCAACAGAGAGGCTTCAAGGAGAAAGGATGGAGTTTGGTTTGTAAGCTGTAAATGTAAGCAAAGCAAGTTTGAAAATGAGAAGGTAGACAATGGCTGCAAACATACTGACAGCACAAAAGGCAGCTGAACTTAACTACCTGCTCTGTTTTGTCTCCAACATCAGCTTTGGGAATAGGTTCTTCTACTTCCTCATCATATACTCTCTAAAAAGTGAAGCAAAATTAATTAATGTAAGAACAATGTATTACTACAGGGGCTAAACCATGGGTACCACAACAAAATACACTATTAATAATATAATTAATTACACATTAATTCATTACATATTAAAAAAGGAAGCCATGGATGATGTCAAGTACTTTCATGCACTGGTACTGAAGGCACCATTGGCAGCCTCTCAATGCAACTGAGGTAATTCAAGTCTGTTAACAGACTAACCTGAACATGATAAAAAATACACTGTTTTAACCTTCCCAACATAAAGCTGTTCTAGACACTTTCATAGTGAAACCTATAGTTTACTTAAAGCTGTCTGTTGGAACCCTAAAGCCTGGGAGTTTAAAACTTTCTGTGAATTTTGACACCAACCCTCAAAAGAACAGTGCTTTTGACTTGAGGCCTCAGAGAAAACTATCATCAGCTGTCTACTTTCCTTTAGCTTTCTGTAATTTAGTAGCTTTCCCTCCATACTCAAGGAGAGGGTTCACAACATCCCTCAACCTTCAGTTTGTTCTGATGATCCCTCACATCCAGCTCTTTTAGCACTCTTTTGTAGGACCAATTACAAGAAGACAAAGGGGAATAAAACACCTCAATGGAACCTGCAAACCTAAATCCAAATCTCGAACACAGGTGCAGTCATCCCCTGGGAAGAGACAGATCTCTCACTAACTAAACTGAGAATCAGAAATGAAGAGCTATTTCTGTGCACCTTAATTTGGGAACAAACAGCTGTAAGCACATGAGATTTAAAACACTTGGTATAACCTGTTCTCAGCAGAATTTTTATACTGAACAGCCAAGCTAGGTCAGAAAAGACACTGCAGCTCTGAAAAAAACCCACTACTATAAAAAACCCCCAGAATATAAATCCAGTTTTTCAACTTTTCCTCTGCTACCATCTTTCCAAAAATAATGCCATGATGAGACACCTATGGTCTGAAATAACGCTGATGAAAACAAAACACCTGATAAAATCCACAGTGCTAAAAACCCTCCAAAAATCTGAAATACTCTCCATCTTAATTAGACACATACTTCTAGTGATACAATGTTGCAACAGGCTTTCAAGGCTAGCTTTCAAGGCTGATCTTTCAAAACACAGCTATCTATAAAGTGGCAACATTAACCAGAAAATAAGCTCATCATGACAACATCAAGGCGAGAACTGCTTGCAGGCCAACACCTTTAATACCAAATGCTTATAGAGTAAAATAACACCATTAGGTAAATTTACAGCACTGTATAACATTCCTCACATTTAGACAGGTAAGTGCAGACAAATGCTACGCTCATGCAACTTGTGAACATAAACCAAGACATCCCAGAATTCCCAACGCATTCATAGTTCTAATAACAAAACTCTGATCTCCAGGTCATGTATTAGCAAGGAAGGAAGGTATTGCTGAAAAGGCAAAGGGAACCTGCCAATATTGGATAGTGCATCACTCACAAGGGAATTAGGATACCCTTTAACAGAATGCAATTAAAAGTCATTCCATCCCTAAATATGCATCAGACTTGCCAGAAAGCTAAATCACTCCTCCACACTACATTAAGGGACAATGTTTGAAGTTCAAGTTTGATATTGTACTAGAACACACTCACATTCTCTATGAACTGCGTGTTGGAAAGCATAAGAAAGTCATTGAAGACATTATGAAGGCGACAGTCCGTAGCTTTTGTTTCATTAATCAATCCATCCACCTGTTTTTTGATTTCGTGTGTCCTGGAAATGGTTTGCTGTGAGAACTCTTGGAGAAAATGCAGAAGCTGTTGACAACAACAAAGGAAAGCAGTAGTCAGCATCCGACTCTTTCCTTTTGGCACCGTTTGTAAGACGGGCAGAACTGATCATACACTTCAACTGAGGACGAAAATACAGGCACATTAGACTGAAACACTCCCACGCACACACACAGGACCTAGTCTCAGACACTATTCTGCATCTCCGTTCGGGCCAACTCCTCATTTCAGTTTTCCTGCCCGGACGGGAGGGTTAAAGCAACGAGAGAGCCGCCGGGGGCTGCATTCTTCCCGCGGCAGGCCCGTCTCGAGACCCCCGGCCAGCAGCAGCGCCCCGCACAGAGCCCCGGGCCCCGGGGAGGCCGCGGCCCGCGCACCCCTCCGGTGCCGGGCCCAGGCCCGGTCCCGGCCGCACCGCTCACCCCGGCGTCCGAGGCCAAGGACCAGCTCTGGCTGCCCTTACGGATCTCGTCCAGCGACCACGGCCGCTCCCACACCGGCGCCGGCTCCGCCACGTCCCCGTTCATCTGCGGGAGAAGAACAGTGAGCAGCGGGGCGGCGGCCACCGCCGCCGCCGCCGCCGCCGGCCCGGCCCGGCCCGGCCCGGTCGCTCACCCTGGGCTCGCGCCGTCACTCCCCACGGTCAGCTGAGCGCCGTCACGTGACCCACCCCCCCGCGCGCGCCACACGATCCGGCAGGGGGCGCGAGGCGGCGCCCGGCGGCGGGTGGGCGGAGCCACCGCATCCCCTCCCCTCCCCTCACACCGTCGCCCCGGGAGTCCCGCGGGAAGAGGAGCCCACCGGGCTCACTGGGTTCGGCCGCCGCAGCTGCCCAGGGTCTGACCGCCATCCCTGAGGAGGGGACATGGGGACGTGTCAGGGACACGTGCGCGGCGCGCCCAAGGCAGCAAAGTGGAGGATAGCAGGAGGGTCTGTCGCACATCATTCCCCGCTGGAACGCTGCACCGGGGTCTGCTGTCATGCCCAGGCTTATGAGTAAAAAGGGACCCCTTCCTCCTGTTTTTCTTACCGACGTAAGTGCAAGGCTTACCCTAAGCCAACTAAAATCTCCTTAGTTTTAAAATGCTCGAACCTTAATAAACGCATGCCAGAATTCCATGATTTGCTAGAAGAAAACACACTAACATGAACAAATATACAGTGCAAATCGCCAAACTGGAATTCAGTAATCCCTAGGCCTTTTGAAGTTAAACACCCGCACTAACTTTTGCTTTTCTTGCTAATTTTTTCCCAATGCATTGAAAAGTCTTGTCATACCACTGTATTTCAAATGGCCTTTATTACAAGTGAATTCGCAAGACAGGAAATGACGATGAAAGAACCTGTTCATCCAGATGGTAACTAAATAATCCATTGGCAATATACAGACCTTTGTATTAACACATGGGATTTATTTATTTATTGTACTTGACTACATTGATACCGCTTATGAGGAACCAGGTCACTGATGGATCTTACTTGGGTTCTCAAGTAAGAAAAAACATGCAAGTTCTTATATATTGATCTAATGGCTGCATTCAGAAAGGGACACAGAAACTTCTAAAAGCAACGTATCATAATATTCCTTTCAACTCTATTTTTCTGTGATTCTATGACAAGACAACATTACTGAACTGGCTCAGACTTTCAAACCTAGTAGAATTTCAAGAATTTTAATATTTTGATAATAATGCAAGAACTAACAAAGGACAAGTAGAAAAATACTAACCTAGGCTAGTTTCACATCTTGAGCAAGATTGTTAAAAGCACAGATTGGATTAATATAAAATTATTCTCAAAGCCTTTTAATACTTCGCTGTAGTTTCTTCCTCTGCAATATTCCAATAACCAGAAAAGCTTGCCTTTAGTTACTTCCCATACTCAATGACATATGAGTCCCCTTTGTTGTTCATGCAAAGCTCTACTTTCACAGAAATTTGTGCATTATAAAACATGAGATCTATGTGCTCTTTGTGCACTGAAGCTGCAAAATGTAGGGGCTTAGCATTGGGCAGCTTCAGGTCTGGGGGAATTACAGATCAGTTTCCATAAAAAACCCAGCATGACAGCTACATAAAACCTGAATGGTTCCTTAGGGGAAGCTGTTTATTTGTGATACACCAGTTTCTGAGGCAAGAGGACTATGAATGGCACAACAAAAATCTGCTTTCTAGAATTCCTGTCCTAAACATTCCAGACAAGGTTACAAAAAAGCATTTCATCCTAGAATTCCTTTTAGAGAGGAATTTAGACAGGTTCTATTCTATTTAAAGTTTAGAGAAAAGACAGCAGCAAGAAAAATCACTTGCTGTTCCCCTCAGAACTCTCTAAATGATTGTGTGACATAAAGGTATTAAAAATCACATATGTCATCAGGGATTAATCTGCAGATTAAGAACCAGAACATGTAAGACCGTACAGGGCTGATGTCTCTGACGTCCATGCTTAAGTCATGCTTTAGCACTTGGTTAAATTCACCAATATTTATGAGGTAAAGTGAATACCACAGCCAGCTTTGCCAATAGCTAACAGAAAGTAAACATGTTTTTATAACCTTAGAACAGGATGTAAACATAAAAAAAAGTCAAATTGCAATTAAAAATTAAGCTTCTGCATCCCATGGAAAAGAGCCCCAATACAAGTTGTGCATTGTTCTTCCTTTCCCCAGCCACTCCTTGCTCTCATGCTCAGTAGTGCTGCATGTCTTGGTGTATGTGTCCATTCAAGCTCTGCAGTTTCCAGAATTGCTCAGTCTCTGAGAGATGGTCCCAGCACTTACCTTATCCCCAGACTGCAAAAAGTCTTGGGGGTGACAAGCAATGTCAGAGCTTGAAGATGCCTCAGACTCCGGTGCACGGTGTAGAAAGGAGTATCTATAGCTAGAAATAAGTACATGTGCTGTCACTGGACCAGCACAGGAGCCTGAAACCTCCAGAGGAACTTCCCCTTCTGCTTGGTGTTCATTGCTGGTTAATTCAATGACAGAACAGACTGCTTGCCTATCAGTGTATTTATTCATTTCTGGAGAATTCAAAATCAAGTTTCCTATAAATAATTTATTGTAAGAAATAAGCAACTATGATTACCCATGTGACCTAAAAAGACCTTGCTATATTGACTCAAATGATTTACCACAATAAGTTGTGCAAGCAGTAAAAAAATAGCCAGTGTGATCAACTCAGTTCAGGTAACCAGAAATTAAGGGAGGAAAACAAAACCATAGTGAAGCAGCTAACCCTATAAATGAACCTGGACTTGGACACACAACTTAATTGGTTCGTGGTTTGATTCTTCTTTGATCTAAAAAGTTCATATCTGGTGGTAAAATCTTGGGCTTGGAAAACAGGCATTACTCTGGAGATCCTTGGTGAGGTATAGGAATGCCTACTGTATCAGGAATAGGGAAACTTGACTTCTGTGTTGCCTCTGGTTTCTGAATTCCTCTAGGTCATAAGCACTGAAACCTGAAATGTCTGGCACACTCAAGAGAGTCACCCAAAATCATGCATCAAGTCAGCATCAGAATGAAGAAATAAAAAAAAGTCCTGAATCACAGTCCCACAGTTTTCTACTTTAGTCTTTAGCAAAACTTTGAAACATGAAACTCATAGGACTAAAGAAGTAGTGCTAACCTCCGAATTTTGTAAACAGATCAAAGAATTAAACTTCTCATATTAATTGAGGTATCATATTTGATAGAGCAAGATAGAGCCAGAATGACTGTGAACTTATGTTCCAGGTTAGACCCCGGAAAGCCTTTCATCGAGTGTGTGTTTGAGAGCAAAGAGTGTCTCCACTGGAGACAATGGAACTATCCAGAGGGCTCAAACCAAGGATATACAAAAGTGCTTTGCTTGACCCAAGCCCTAAGATGTAGTTTAAAGGCTGCAGAATTTAATGGAGTTTTCCAGTTTTCTTCAGTAGATTCAAATCTATTTTAACTAAAGATTGTGTTTCCAACATACTGGAGCTTTAGTTATCTGCATGACTTAATGTGAAAATATTTATCTGCATGATGTAGCTAAGTTCTATGGAATCAGGAGTGAACTTTGCAAAAAACTTACTCTCTCACTGAATATTAATCCACCACAAGGACAGAACCATCACTGATAGAGTTTGCAACTGTTACTTAATGTGCCGAATAATAACTAAGTCTGGTCATTTTAACGGTAAAATAAACTGTGCTTACATAGTTCATGCTTTACATATTTTTGGGGGTTTCTTTGGTTGTTTTTGCATTTTGTAGGAGTAGGATTTTTTAACAATTCTGTAAAGCATAAAACTTGTATTAACAACAGTGTCTTTGAGGAGAATTTAGGGATGGAAAGCAAGTGTTTTCTATCCAGAACAATAGGGTGCTTAAGACAGCTGGTGAGGTGCCTGGATACATATACAAGAAAGGCATTATGTCCTTCATAGCATCTGAGGTTGTTTCCACAACTCTTACATCTTTTTATAGCTTGTTTTATATTCAGATTTGAAATTAGATACTGTCAGGTTGGAGACCATGCAGAAATGGGTGGCATGAATGAAAATTAATTTGTGCTACAGAACTGAAGATGAAAACTGATGTACTCACCTGAGAAATGTTGTAAGCTGAATCAACACTGCAAACACAGATGAGAGGAAGAGCTGGATGATAAAGTGTTGTTATCTACCATGCTAGAAGCAAAGAATGAGAAAGGATATTTACTGATTTTTTTCAATGAAAATATTATTATTAAAACATACCATTAAATTGAAGTTTTAAAATGTAGTGATTGCGTCAGAAAACCAAAAGTCAGGTATTTAGCTGGGCAAATGAATACTTAGGAACGTCTAAATATTTATATCTTTCTTGCTAAAGAATTATCAAACCTGCACGGATTTCAGCTTTAGCATTTCCTCCACAGGTCATGGAATTCTATTGTGATGTCTTTTCCTTTCTTTTGCTCCTGCTGAATTCCTTGTGTAAAATTAGTTATTATTAGAGACAGTAATACATAGTGCATAGGAAAAAATGACAACTTTTCTTGCCACCATTGCAAAGCATATAACTCTGTATTTAATTTACTCTGAAAAAAAGTCCGAAATGATTCATCTTATTTTTTCAGTCTATAAATCTTATAATCACAGGCTATATTTCCTGTAGTCGAGGATAAGTCTCCCTCGGGAATGAGTTTCAAATTCCTTGGTAGCATCTGTAACAAAGTATTTTAAATGTAGGTAGGACCACAGGTGGATATTGCTTTCTGAAAATAGGTTGTAGGAGCAAGAGAAAGCAGCGTACGTGATTAGCACTCTGTAATTTGTCACTTCCTGGGAAAGTGCACATTTAAAAGTGATCATATACTCTAATATGATTATTCTGGTGAAAACCAGAACAGTTCCACTGGAGTAACAGCAAGGAATTGATTTGAGAGGAATTTTTTATTTTGGTGGAGGAGAAAGAGAAATGTTATAATGGGATCCAGCTTCAGCTATGGTGTCAATGTTAAGAGGTTTTGATCCTGGTAGTGGCCAAGTACCTTCTGTTATCTTCCAGTGCACACCACAGCACTAACCATGAGTATGCAAAGATCTGGCAAAAACTCCTTTTGTTATTAATACCTAATGCACTACTCAGCATGTTCCAGCCCTCTGATAGCAGAAAGGATTTGGCATGCATCTCTGCTCCACATAAAATCACCTAGCTGGATGATACTATATTGATAGCCTAGCTATCAGCACTTGTATTCCCTCTGAAAGGCAATTTTTGACTCATAATGCTACCAAGGAGTACAAAGTCCTGGACTCAAGAATTTACCCAGGTCAGTGCTCTACAAAAGCAAACATTTTCTCATTGCCAGCTGGAAAATAATCAGAGATTTCTTTGGATATTACAAAAATATTGCAATTGCATTGAGCAGGCTTTTTTCCCTCCACCCAGGCTTGAATTGCACAACATAAGGGCATCATACAATATTTACTGTCTGATTCCACATTAAGAACTTCAGCTTTCTCTGGAAACTTAGAGCTCTTTGGAAGGCAGGCTTTCCACAATGGTAAGTCAAAGGTTTAGATTGTTTTGGGGGATTTTTCTTTTTTTATTTTTTATTTTTTGTAGTGGGGATAGAGACAGGCATTTGCTTTAAAACTGCAAAAGGAGAGCATTTGAGAGAATCATCTAGATGCACATTTTAAATGTGGCTATGTTGTATTTCAAATCTGTAAGATGCAAAGACTAAAGAAACATCTGTAAAGATTACTGTGAATTTTGTTCTTTGAATTGTAATTCTTTGCAAGAAACTGTAACAGATAACAGATACCTATTATTCCTTCAGTTCCTGTAATCCTTTCTTCAAAAGTATTTGTGAAAACATTCAGAATTTTGAAACATTTAGAACTATGTTTCTAAAACATATAAAGTCAAGTAGAGTTTAAGGTATAGTCATTTTATAAAGAAAACAAGTGTATATTTTGTCCATGTATTTTTTTTCTGTTCTTCACTTTTGATCCCTCAAATTGTGTCCTGTTCCAGTTCTGTGAGCTTCCAAAGAAGTTTGTAGAATCTGAATCAAGAGTTAGGTAATGATAAACAGATAAAAGTCCTATGGCCTAGTTTTCCTGTAATTTGTGCTGACATAATCCCAAAGGTACAGACATCAAGAGTTACCTTTGATGAGCATCTCAGGAATGGCAGAGGTTCTACAGAGCAGGCAGTAGTTTCTATAATACATGTTGATTCATGAACAAGGGATAAATTACCATCTGCCTCTTTCTCTCTACAGAAGAGCTTTCTGGCTTTCCTTCTTGCAATGGGCATCATAGTGACCCTGGGTGATGCAGCCTGCTTTGTTGCACCTCGAAAGCCAGGGTGGCCCTACAAAGGTAGAAACAAGGAAGGTGTTTCTCACCTGATTGCTCTCTTGTAACTTGGCTCTATGTGGAGCTGCCAGGAAGGGCTCAAAATACAAGGGAGGGGGAAGACATTTCAAAAACAGAAATAGGGGGCACCAGCAGCAAGTTGCCAAAAGTGGGTGGGTGGGGGAATCTTCCCCTGGGCTGTGCATGGTAGCGGCAATATTATTGCAGTTGGTAGTGGGCTGCTATTGCTGTTCCAGCACATGGAGCTCATTCAGGAGTTGAGAGAGTAAAACCCAGATCCCTGCACTAACCTATTGCCTGGAAGTACATTATCAGAAAAACTGAAATAAACTTTAAACTCTTCAGCCTTTGGGGTGGAAGCTTGAAGACCATGTTCTGTTTTACTGCTGTCCTGTGCAGGTTGTATGCTGAATGGCAAACTGTATCCCTTTGGACACATTGAGAGGACAGAAGATTGCTACACATGCAGCTGCCGTGAAGATGGACTGCGGTGCTGTTCCCTGTAAGTTTGGACTTCTTGGTATCATCACGGCCTGTAGGATGACTGCAGGTTTCCATAGCTGGGGATGAATGGTTTTGTAAGGGCGCAAGAGATCCTTTTCTCATCCATGTCACAGAGCTAGTGAAAAATCTCAAGCTAACATTTGCTTTCTTTTTGCCACTGACAGCTTTTTTAATCCTGGTTATGACAAAGAGAAATGCAAAGTCATTTTCAACAGAAAGCGCTGTGACTATGATGTGGTACAGAAAGACGATCCCTCCAAGGTGTGTTCTGCATTTGGTCGTGTGGGCTAACACCTGCCCCAAACCTCTCTGCACTGTGGAACTCCTCTCCTTCCTACGGATGCTTTGGCATCACAGAGAAACACAGTGACATGGAAAATCTCTTAAAAGAGAGCCCTTCAGAAGCTTGCTTGTAACATCCTCATTGTCCTAATTCAGTTTACAAGATACCCAGTAAGAGAGAGTTTTTTATTGCTGTCATTACTGCATTTGTTGATTACAATAAATTGAGATGAAACATCCATAAATGCTCCATATTGATGTTTTGTTTTTTCCAGTGACATGGGGAAATGCCACCCTCTTTGAGAAAGAAAT